>NC_133776.1:66327735-66355971 GCF_003597395.2 Chelonoidis abingdonii
AATACTTTTCCAATTGCCCTTAAACGGTGCAATTGTTCTATGCTAATGTCTGTGTTCCTGACACCTGGATTGCAACATTCCAACAATTTTGCTTAAAGGTGCAGACAACATTTCTTTAATCCATTCTTATTTTTACAATATAATTAATTCTACTTTCACACAAGATTGCCCAAGTTTGCTGAAGGAAGACTCTGGTACCCTGGATGGGGACACGATATAGGGTGACCTGGTAGGAGGGCCAAGTCATGAAGAGGCTGCAGTGTGTGGAGAGATGGTGGAAGGGGGTGCTGGCCTCATGAGCTGTTCCCCAGTGTGACCAGGAGGAGGTACTATCCTGGCAATGAGTGGAGCACCCAGTCAGATACCTAGGATTATAGATGTGTACCACTTCCCTCTACTGGATAGAAGCAGAACTGCTCAGCTGTGCCATAGGTTCTCTATGGCTATATGAAGAGTGTCTCCTAGCTCTAGTAGGAGGGGTCTGTGCTACTGGAACAGGAAGAGCTGAGCATCTCTCTACTACTGGCACTAAGTCCTGAGTGCTGGGAGGTGAAGGTCCTGGGGCCACTGATTTATGGGAGGGGTTAATCATATGGTTCCATGCATTTGCCCTTTCCACCATGACCCCCCTGTTACTTTTCTACTAAAACTACAGCCAGAGGTAGGAGATCTTGAAAGTGGGATGGGGGGCTGTCAGAGGAGAAGGGGAACATCTCTGTTCTCATCTTCACAATCTGGCTATGCCACAGCATGATTGAGTACAGCCAGCACACAAGGAGTTAACTGCCCCCACTCACATTGCTGCCCCCACTCTCATCCGCTCTCCCACACATCCATGTGGAACTCCAGCCTGTATTCCAAGTTAGCAGGAATGTGAGGGCTCCACTTCCAGTTGGCAGCAGCAGGCCCTGCAGCATTTTCTGGTGCCAGCGATGGGGCCTCCATAAATTCAACTGCATACACTAGAGCAGGGGTCAGCAACCTTTCAGAAGTGCTGTGCCGAGTCTTCATTTATTCACTCTAATTTAAGGTTTTGCGTGCCAGTAATACATTTTAACATTTTAGAAGGTCTCTTTCTATAAGTCTATAATACATAACTAAACTATTGTTGTATGTAAAGTAAATAAGGCTTTTAAAATGTTTAAGAATCTTCATTTAAAATTACATTAAAATGCAGAGCCTCCCAGATGGTGGCCAGGACCCGGCAGTGTGAGTACCACTGAAAATCAGCTTGCTTGTGCCATAGGTTGCCTACCCCTGCACTAGAGCAAGAGACAGTGCTTGTTTCAGTGACAGTTAGTTTCACAGTAGCTTCAGCCTGGAGGCTCTTTAGAGGCAGCAGACTGATGTGGCTGCTGGGGTTTTACCTATACTTGCCCATCCTGCTTCCATGCAGCTTCACTAATGGCAAGGAGATAAGGTTCCTCAGATCAGTGTTTTCCCCAGGAAATGAAATTAGGGGGTGTTTGAATTTAGGGGAAAGGGGTCAGGGTCAATGAGGGGTGAGACTCTGAGAGTGAATGTGGGCTCTATGGCACCATAGTAAACTGAAAAACGTTTCATGACCATTTTATTAGATTTAACTCATGTTTTAAAGTCACACAAATTAAAGTTGGCTACTCAAGCCTTCTGTGCAGCACTACATCTACATCCTTCTTGGGTTCTAGCTATAATTTTGCACAGTTCTGGAAATGAACTTCTTGAATGCAATGCATTCATCTTTGGTGGCTTCTTGTGTGCCCGGTACTTCTATTCCTTCAACTGATATCCTCGTTAGTTCATTCACATGATCAGGCCAGCAGAAGGCGACTTCTTTCAGAACACAATTCTATTCAGTGATGAAAAAGAACACCCAACTGTAGCTGTTGTGACTGGCAGTAGCAAGAGATGAATTCCTACTTCTTTCAGCCCAGGAAACATAACACAAAGATCAGATCAAGCCACTTGTGGTGATAAAAAAAGAAGTGGAAGTCAAATCTTCATTCATTCATTGTATAATATTCCACTCTGTGTTCAAATTCTCTGTTCTGTCCTGGGCACATGGCAGTCCCATTGCTGGTAGTGCCTCACTCCACTCAGCTGTCAGTATTTTATAAGACAGGGATCTGTAAAAGCTATGTAGAGGTTGAGTAGAATCTAGAAGTTGCTGTCATAGATTTTTAAGAATCAAGTCTGTACTTTTTCAGTTGTCTTAACAAACACTTCTTGTCCTCTTCACTTAAGGATTCAATGTAAATGCCTTCATTAGTCAATTTCTGGCTGAAGTCTTCGCTTCTTCCAGTACTTTGTCAGTGGATAGCTCTCTGATTGATCCAAATGTAGCTTCTATTTCTGGACAAAGATCTACTGTTGTAGCAGATGCCTGGATGGCACTGTTTAATGACCCAAGCGGTTTCAACAGCAGACTTACAAGAGAGAGAATGGCGATAGTCTTCTCTGAACGTAGTAGCAAAAATAATCCACCAAACTCACTGCTTAGATCCATCCCATCTTGGTAGATACTTTCCAAAGCCAGTAGTAATGGCTGGAGTAATTTTAAGACAACAGCTAAGGATCACTCATGAGAAAGCCAGAGGGTTTTCCCAGGTTGGACTAATTTGAACTTCAGTCCCAGTGTATCTTCTACATTTTTCCAGGATATTCAGACTTTTTGGACTCTTGCTGAAAAAAAGAATATAATGAAGACATTAAATTTATAGCTTTTTTAATGTCTTTTGAAGAGTCTGCAGCTCGTTCTAGCACTAGTTTGAGTAGATGGCCTCTGCAGTGTGTATAGGAGAGATTAGCGTTACACTTTTCTCTGACCAAAGCTTGTGCTCCACCATGTCTTCCAGAGAAGTTTGCGGCTCCATCAAATGTACAAGCAGCCATTTGTTTGGAGTCCAATTGACAAGCATTTAACTCTTCTAAGATGTGGGTTGTCACAGATGCAGCCAATCTGTCTTCTATAACTTGAACATTTAGAAATGCATCTACTGGCTACCACTGACATCAAGATAACGTACACAATGACTTAATACTTGATGCCAATTTGCATCGGCATATTCATCAGCCATGTATGCAAATTTTTTTTGTAGTGAGAGTTCTTCACTTTTTCAACTGTTGAGTCATGCTTCTAGCCAGTCAGTTGAGTTTCTTGCAGAAAGATAGTGAGCATTTGCTGGTCTTGTTCAGAACCAGTGTTCAACTTCAGGATGAAAGTGACAATGCACTTAACATTGGCCTCCAGTTTGTAGTGTGTGGTATCTCTTGCTTAAATAGAAAGTACGATGCCACAGCTGTGTTTGTTCGCATGAATTGTGTTGTGTCTCCAGCATTCTTAACAGCCTCATTAACACTCACCAGTGTTGTCATTGGGCAGTGGAGACTCAGAATTCAGAGGTGCTTTCATACAAGTTCACCTCCCAGGTGGTGGGCAAGAAGGCACCTTGCTCATTCCTCCAGCTGCTCACTGTTCGCTCTGGCCACTGTTGTTTGTTGTGCCACTGTTCAATCCATCGCTCTGTTGCCAATGGCCCTGCACTGTCACCTTCTGCTGCCACTTGCCACTGTGACCTCTGCTAGTTGGTCTCTTGAGGTTCCACTCAGCTCTCAGTGATTTCAGCTGAGCTATCAGTGGGGGAACCTCGCTGCTAGTGCAGACTGGGCCTCCTCAGAAACACTGTCCCACAGCAGGTCTAAACACTTAGCCCTGATTTCAGCTGTAGTGGTCACTTAACAAAACAAAACACTATCTATGAAGCCTAATCAGCTCTGTCTTTAAACAATGGAGAGGGGCAGGTCAAATAGTACTTGTGACTCAGGCAGACCATCAAGCAAAACACCTGTCCCCACCCTCTCTCGATGCCCTCAATCAGCACAGGCTAAGTACAGTTCTACTGCCCTTTACTCATACAATAAGAATAACATTTAATTACCCCTTATCCAGCATTCAAGTGATTTGTAACCCAACCCCAGCCAAAATCTATCACTTGGGCAACGTAGCTCTGTTTTCTGGATACCTAGGTAGATTAGGTGTGAATGTAAATACAGTCTGGTCCTGAAGCCTTTTTCCCCAGGCCGTAGCTCATCACTAGCTGTCAGGGAGAGTTCATTTAGACTTTGCTTACAAATCATCATTTGAAATTATTAAGTTGGCCAGCATCACCAAAATGAATGCACTGACATTGTCATAAAAAACAACAGCTGCATAAGGAAGCTAGTCTATGTTCATACTTTTGAAATCTAATATACTTTTTCAGACACACATATTTTATCATACACTGTATATGCTTTTAAAGTGTGTATTAATGTTTCAATTCCCAAACAATCACTAAACTGGCAACCCTGCATCTAACTAGTTCACAAAACTGAGGGGCAGTGTACACTCCCCTGGCGGGGGGGCGGTAATAGGGTAATTACTATTTTACTAATTACTGCGGTAATTACTGCTTCAGATAGTCATGCTCTAAGAGCAGAGCCCCAGTTCCTGGGGAGATAGAGGAACTGGCAATGGCCTTCTGGATAATTAGGGAATATCGGTTATCTCGGTCTACCTGCCTTTTAGGGTTGCTAGCCACAAAATGCAGGTACTGAGATGACAACACTTAAACAGTCACACTCCCCTTCACATGCTGTCTCACTTCTCCACCATTAGGAGATGACACTGCCCTTTGGAGTCTGCAGAGGAGTAAAGTATATCCATTTCTTCACCATCAACCCACCCACTGTGGATTTCTGTAGGGTTACTGTCTCAGGGAAGTAGCATGAACTGCCAAGTGCCTAAATCCTGAACTAAAGCCATTAAAGGAAGGAATAGAAGCCTAATTCGCTCTTCGGTTAATGCATGGTCAGAGGCAGAGTTCAGCTGAGGACAAAGCAAAGGTGCTTACCTGAGGTAGACTGAAAATTCATTGCAAAAGACAGAAATTGAACTTTTTTCTTTGTCTCTGAAACCTGCCTCTCCACCATCTGATTTGAACCTGTGAGAGTGACATACAAGGAGGATCTCTGGGCCTGATAGGAGTTAATGGAAAGACTCAGTGACTTCAGTGGGCAGTCCCCAAGGTGAATAGCACATCGTAATTTAATTAGCAAATGATCATTCAAACTACAGAAAAATAGAGAGAAGATGGAGACAAGTACAGAGCCATGTGCTTCTGATGTTATTCCCCAAGCAACACCCAGCCCCTAACAGCTCTCCTAGCTGCAGAATCCATCCCTAGCCCACGGACCTGTCCCCTGCCTCTCTCCCAACACGTTCCCAGGCACCATCTCCCTACACTCTGTTCAGTAGCATTCTTAGACTCAGTGCTACTCTCATCAGGTCACCATAGAGCAAGACAAGGTTCACCCTGTTAACCACATAAACCAGTACATATATTGCTGAGCATTTAACTCCCATCTGAATTTCCATTCTTACTGTGCTGGGGGACCCTAACAGTAGAGCAGTCTCTGATGCCGTCTTTAAGATTGGTTTGGCTTTGCAGCAGACACAGGACCAACCTTGAACTGAATCACACTAGAGCCTGAGCCAAGCCATAACAGTTAGACCATGGCCTGGTCCCACCGACACTGCAGTTTGGGTCCATGGCCTTACCTTGTTGTGGACAGTCAGGCTGGAACTGTCACCACCATGCTAGAATTTACAATGCAGACAGGACCTTAGAGCAAGTGCAGGGGGTGAGAACGAGCATGCATGTGAATATCCTCAACTCACTGCTGCAAATAAAACTGCTCTCTCTGATTCTAATTATTGCTCTTGCTCCAGGTATGCACCAGCCTAATAAGGAAAGACACTGCAGGACTTATTGCTTATGCTCCTTGAGGTTTCATTATTTATATTAAAATGTTTAATTCATTGCAGCGTGGAGTCAAATAAGTAAAACAATGACTGGATTCCAGTTGCA
Organism: Chelonoidis abingdonii; assembly: GCF_003597395.2. Classification (NCBI taxonomy): domain Eukaryota; kingdom Metazoa; phylum Chordata; order Testudines; family Testudinidae; genus Chelonoidis; species Chelonoidis abingdonii. Next base: position 66,333,624 of record NC_133776.1, read on the forward strand.
TTTCTGGAGAAGCTGATTTCCTTTTCTGCTGTTCAAACCAGGGGCAGAATTGTGCTAGCTACAGCTGTGTTCCAAGCCAGTTGTCAAGCATGGTTCTGGCTGAATCATGCTTGACAACTGTTTTCCACTGTCTGTGGACAAGGATTTCTGGTTGTATAGACAACTCTGCTAGCAGAAGCTGTGCTGGAAATACATTATCCCTCTTAGGGTGACCAGACAGCAAGTGTGAAAAATCGGGCTAGGGAGTGGGAGGTAATAGGAGCCTACATAAGAAAGACCCAAAAATCGGGACTGTCCCCATAAAATCAGGACATCTGGTCACCCTAATCCCTCTAAACAGGGAGAGGCAAGTTTCAGCATTGCTTGTAACCATGTTAGGCACAGGGAAACTGTTAGAAACATTTTGTACAAGGTCTTAAAAACACATGACCACATTCTCTGCTAGCGTTAATGGGTGCAGCTTATTGATTTCAGTAACGTTTCACCTATTTACACCAGCAGAGATTTTCATCCATGCTATCAAATTTAAGGCCACTCTTCCTCCATGTGACAGTATTACTAATGTGCTGTAGAAATATCTTTGAGGTTCTAAATATTGGTTCTTTTTTAAAAAAAGACTGCAACACTATACTGTAGATAAACAGTGCTATTTGTAGAGGCCCTACACAAAAAACAACCGTGTGATCCACCAGCAGCAGTTATGTGCCGTAACAAACACCGATGATTCTGTGCATGAGCATCATAAACCAACGGAATGAATGTGGACTGCTTTCAGCTACATTGGAAACACCCAACGCAAGCACTGTTTACCAGCTGGGGAAAGAGAAAACCCAGAGGATGGGGAATGTTAGGGCTAGTCTATAGTGGCAGCGCTTTAACATGGCTTGTGTAGTGGTTCTTCCAGCGCTCTAAAAAAACTACCTCCACAAGAGGCATCGCTCCCAGCACTGGTGCACTGTTTACACTGGTGCTTTACAGCACTGAAACTTGCTGCACTCAGAGGGGTGTTTTTCACACCCCTGAGCAAGAAAGCTTCAGGGCTGTAAAGTGCCAGTGTAGACAAGCCCTTACTTTCACTCTTCCACCAGGTCTGACAGTTGATGGGCCAAAGCCTGAGGTCTTGACTCAGGCAACAGCAGCCATCTTTCAAAAGGTCACAGGCATAATGCCTATGCGAGTATTCATTCTTATAAATAAAAATGACTTGGTCAAAAGTGTTCTGCAGTAGATTGTACTGCGGCCACTATGTGTGTGGTTCTCACCTGTTTCTGTAATGGACCTCTGCAAGGCAGCCAGGATCCAGCTGGGACACCCTTCCGATCTAGCTGGATGGGAAGGGCAAGGTGGTGTCGCTCCCTGACACATGTCTGCAACCCCCTGGTTGAGGAACCCAGCGCTAGACACTGAATAATACAAAGGTTTTTTCCTGCATTGCTGGGCACATATGTGGGGTGAGGGAAGTCCGTTCTCCCAGTTACACAGGGGCCTGCAGGCAAAGAGTTGGGGGACATGCTAAATCTGGTGGGCTGTGGAAGTAAAATGAGTGGCCCCAAGTGCTCACCTGTATGCCAGATAGAGCCCAGAAGCTGGCGAGGAATGGGATCATAGATCGCTGCTGCCAGGCTCTTGGATTTCATCGGCCCCTCAAGCCCCCTTTTTGAAGTGCCATTTCCACTCCTTTCTAGTTGTAGCCTTGCCTGGCTGGGCTGTGAGGCTGGCTGGTTGTTTCAAAAGCTCCAAGGAGGCTTGTTTTCCAATGTGGGCTGTGCTTTGTGGGTCCTCATTGTTTCCGTGTAACTGTTTCTGATCACTCTGTGTGCTGCAGGGTGGCGAGCGTGCTGGGCTCTGCTGAATAGAGCCAGAGTGGGGGAGGTAGTACCTGCTTGAGAACCCTAGCAGGCACGTGGAGAAAAAGTGGGAGGAGAAAAGTGAAGGAAGAGGATACTAGAGGCCTTGTCTTTGTGTTCGCTTGAATGAAGAATCCACTTTCCTCCTCCTCCTCCTCCTTCTCACTATTTGCAGGGAGTGGTTAAGGACAATGAGAGATCTGGGTTTCCATCTCCCTATACAGAAGTGCCATCTGACAGTGAACCCTGGCATTGCAACAACTCCATCCACCCTATCTCCCCTCCTCCGGCCTCCAGCTGTCTGTGCGCTGATTTGGTCCACCAGGCAGCTCCCCCTACAGCTCTGCCCCCTTCTGGGGACCCTCACATCCCATATAAACCCCAAAGAAACATAAAACTCTTCTGGGCTCAGCTCTCTGTTCTTTCCTGCTCACTGACAGAGCGCTGCCTCTTCAGGCTCTCTCAGCTCCTCCCTGAGCTAAGGACTGCAGGGCTGCTCCAGGAATCCTCTCCTAGGCTGACCCCTTTTCCCAGTCTCCCTCCAGGCCTGCCACAGGAGACTGTCCTCCCTCCTGTGGCTCTCCTCTCTGTGCCCTTCAATTGCCCTGCAGTCCTTTCTCTACAGGAGCCCTCTAGCCTGGTTTCCATGCCCCCCACCTCGCCTCTATACCTTCCTTTCCTGGTGCCACAGAGTGGGCTAACTAGGCTGTGTGGTGCCTCTCAGGCCTGCCCATAGGGATTAGACACCCCATCACCAGCTGGAGTCAGGGAGCATGTTTTTGGAGGGGTCTCAAGTACACTTTAATTCCTGCCTCACACAGGGACAGCCAGGCGCATGACAGGGACACAGCCATTGTAGACTGGGGCACAGCAAAGATCCACCTAGTGCAGTGCCCAGCCTCTGGCCTCTGCCAGCAGCAGCTGCTTTGGGGGAAAGTGCATGCTACCCCCTCGACAAGAGTTAGGGAACAACATGTGCCAAGGGGAAGTTTCTTCCTGATCCGTGGGGCTCGCAGCTCCGTCCTGAGTGGTGAAGGGCCTGGCTGCAGCAGGCTGGCTCCAAGGGGAGCTCCAGTCCCGTCCTGAACTGTCTGAGCCCTCTCTGATGCTTTCACAACTTTTCCGCTGCCCCTCCCATCCTATGAGCCGTGGGTCAGCCTGCTCCCTGTCCCTCTCCCCATCCCGCAAGCCAGGGGGCAGCCTGCTCCCTGCCTCTCCCCCCCCATCCCACAAGCTGTGAGTCAGCCTGCTCCCTGCCCCTGGGGAGGGGACAGCACTCCTCCTCACACACAGATGGCTGGTAGGCGGGGAGAGTTCACCTATCAACAGACAGACCGAAAAAACACAATATCATACTTCTAAAAATTCTCATGATTTTTTTGCTCAATCTTGTGATTTTGGGGGACTGACTCATGAGTTTTGAACCACAGAGACTGATAATACTGCTTATGTTTGAAGCATAACAGGTTATATCCCTTCTGAACAATGTTTACTCTCGCTGCAGTAACTGTGGTTATTCTCATTAGCTAGATAAATGTCCAAGCTTTTCTTGAGTCCTAAAACTCTTGGCTTTAATGTTACCTAGTGGCAGAGAGTCTCCCAGGGTAGTGATGGCTTGTGCAAAAAAGCATTTCCCTCTTCCAGTTTTAAATATGCTGCCTCTCAGTCATCGAATAACATCCTCGTCCTCTTGTATTGAGGGAGGGTGTCCAGCTGATCCCTCCACCATCCATTATTTCATAGCCCACTCTCATGTCTCACCTGTCTTGACTCCTCTCTAAACACAGTGCTAATCTTTCCACTCTACCGTCATATGGAGTTCTCTCCAGGCCTCCAGTTGCTCTGATTGCCCATTTCTGGACCCCTTCTCTTTCTGCTATATATTTTTGAGATAAGCCAATATTCCAGTCAAGAATGCGCCATTAGTTTATAAAACAGCACTAAATAATTTCAGTACAGTTCAGGGACTGATATAGCAATGCAGATGGCTGTTTAAACCACGCAATCAAATTCTGCTACTCCCCAGTAAAGTGCAATGCTTTAGCATCATTCAGGACTGCAATGAAAGTACAGTTTGGTCTTTTCTGAATTACAAGACCAAACTGTGTCTTTGCTGGGTCAGAGAACCTCCTCTCCCAGTGCGGACAGGCGCTAACCACATTCTAACACGGCTTTTAAAATCATCCAACGGTGTAGGTGTGACCAGGGCCAGCACCTAAGAGGGCCCCACGCCCAGTGAGAATCCCTTCCCTGGCTAGAGGTCCCTTTTTAATTTTTACTCACCTGGCGGCACTCTGGGTGTTCGGCGGCACTTTAGCGGTGAGTCCTTCACTTGCTCTGGGTCTTCGGCGGTGGGTCCTTCAGTGCCACCGAGGACCTGGAGCAAATGAAGGACCCGTCGCCGAAGTGCCACCAAAGACTTGGAGCACTGTCCAGTGAGTACAAGCCCCACATGGTTTTTTACATGTGTGGGTTTTTTTTGTTTGTTTGTTTTAGTCATCCCTGCGGAGGGCCCGTCGAAACTGTTCGAATTGGGCCCCGCACTTCCTAAAGCTGGCCCTGGCTGCAGGGAATACATCACAACTCTCTATGTGAGACAGAGGCATGTATATCTATCATTCTCTATAGAGACAGAAAGATAGTCATGTACCTTTATTTGCTATTTTTCTCACTGTCTCTGGGATAGTATTAAAATGGAAAAAAGTCAATGATGGTTATGAAGGAGATTAGAGAGATACAATGTCTGATAGTAAACAGTCAGGATGAAAGTTTTAGAGTTCACTTAAATAGCTGAAAGCTAAGAAATAAAAATGATGACACAAGATGACAAAGCGCCAGGTTTAATTTTTAAAGCAAATTTTACTTAACATTTTCTACTGATGCCCAGGCAAATTTCCATCTGTGCAGAGCCCTTCCCTTCTATGGTGACACTGAATACACGATGTCAAGTAACACACAGACCGAAACAATGTTAATGTCAGCTTTTGCCTTTTGGCCCCACTCCCACGGCCGGAGCCCCACAACCCCGCAGTCCCTCTCCCCAAGCCGGAGGACGGCAAGTCCCACTGCCCCACTACACCGGCCAGAGCTCCGCAACCCAGTGGTCCCTCTCCCCCGGCAGGAGGCCCGCACCCCACTGTCCCGGCCAAATCCCACAGCCCCGCTCCCCAGGCGTCAGGGCGGCAAGTCCCGCGGCCCCACTACCCCAGTCAGAGCCCCACAATCCCGTAGCCCCACTCTCCCGGCCGGAGCCCCGCAACCCCGCGGTCCTGCTCCCCTGGTCACAGTGTGGCAATTCCCATGGCCCCACTCCCCCAGCCGGAGCGCTGCAACCCTGCAGCCCCGCTCCCTAGGCGGCAGGGCAGCAAGTCCCGCGGCCCTGCTCTCCCGGCCAGAGCCCCGCAATCCCGTAGCCCCGCTCTCCAGGCTGGAGCCCTTCAACCCCGCGGTCCCGCTCCCGTGGTCGCAGTGTGGCAAGTCCCGTGGCCCCGCTCCCCCGGCTGGAGCACCGCAACCCCGCAGCCCCGCTCTCCCGGCCGGAGCCCCGCGGCCCCGCTACCCCGGCCAGAACCCCGCATCCCTGCTCCTTCGGCCAGAGCCCCGCAACCCCGCGGCCCCGGTCCCCTGGCCCGAGAGTGGCAAGTGTGGCTTTCCATCTCCCTCGGCCCCGCTACCACCCCCGGAGCGCGGAAATCCAAAGTGCCACCCGGAGAGTACATGCCCCACGAATCAGGCCTGCACTGGCTAAAGCCGGCCCTGGGTGTGACCTGTGTGCCATAGACCTTAACGTGGTTTTATGAGCCTCACTTAGGCTCTAGCATGGTTCAGAAAAGATTTCAAGTTCGCTCTAGCCGCATCTATGCTAGCTGCTGAATTGTTTCAAACTGGGTGGTGGGGAGCCACGTCTGGCCTGGGGCTGGAAATGAATTTTAAACAGGGCTCCTGCTAGCATCGATTGGGGATGGACTCAGCCAAATCTCTGGATCCAAACTGAACTTGGAAAGTGTTTCAAACCCAGAGTCCCACATCTCCAAACCAAACCCCCTGACCTTGCCATTTGGATCATTCTCCCAGGCCTATACACTAAGCTCGGAAGCCCACTGCTATGGCATTTGTCCCTGCCTTTCCCCTGTCCCATCAGCAAGCAGGGTCTGAAGCCAGCTGTTGGGCATGTGACGCCAGGGAGCTGCATCTCTGAGGGGGGGAAAGGGGAGGATCAGTGAAATTGATTGCAAAGCCTTTTTCAATTAGGTTCTTCCCCTTCTCTCTGTCTTACCTTCCCTGATAAATATCTGTTTAGAGCTGCAGCCAGAAGCGCTGCCTAGCTGTCAGTGCTGCTGGATGGTCGTTTGGAATTACTGTCACTCTGTGCACATTCAGCTCACACTCGGTGCTGGACGTGAGCTGGAGCCAAGCTCCAGCCATTTGCTCACTGCGGGGACCCAGGGCCAGCCCCTCTCCTGAACTTTCCACTACAGAAACCTCTGGCTCATGCAAAGTTTGGATATGAAAGTGAAGAGAAATCAAAAGCAAATGAGAGCAGGAGCAGTTTCGGTTGGAGTGTTTGGTTGGCCCTGCTGCCTGTGCACTGAAAGCTGGCTCAAGGCTGCCTGGTGGCATCCGTGCTCAAACTAGCATAGGTCAGAGGCTAGTGAGCGAGCATCAAACCATTCATGACCTTAGCTGGGGTTTTCAAAGGAACCAAAAGGGAGGGAATGTTGCCTAGTGGATAGAGCACTGAGCTAGGTTTCTATTCCTACCTCTGCCCTGCCTGCTGGGTGACCTTGGGCAAGTCACTTCACCTTTCTATGCTTAGTGTCCCCATCTGTAAACTGAGGCTAATGATACTGACCTCCTTTGTAAAGTACTTTGAGATTGAATGCTATATAAGAGCCAGTTGTTATTATTTTATTTATTAAGAGATTGGATTTCAATGGGATTTGGGCATCTTACACCCTTAAATTCCCTGGAAATGCCAGCCCTCATTGTCAACAAGACTCCAGGTGTAGCCAACACCACTGAGACCAAGCTGATTTCTACACCAGGTCATGTGCTGGCAGAAGCCTGCCAAAAGCCGAAGGAGCTGATGAGGCTTTGTGAGCACGTTAACCACCTCCATTGACACAATGGCTCTGTCCCAATTGTCCCTTCCTGCTCATCAGCCATACACATTTCCATGGTTCTTGGATGCCTGGGGGCAGAAGAAGAAATGTAGGTAATGGTGGAAAAAAAACTCGGGCTGCAGCAGACACAACATGCAGAATTACTCCTGCTTGCACTGAGCCTCACTACAGGCCAGAAGATACTTCTTTGTTTCCATAGCAGCTATCAAAACAAACCTGCAGCTGCTCATGGCAGGGACCTGCTTCCTCCATGATGAAAGCCACAGCAGAACCCTGGCCTACTAGCTGTGAGGGTCAGCCGTCCGTGCCTGAGAAGATCATCAGGGAAGAGGACAACATACACAGGTCTGACCAGCCTAGTCACAAGGAACTTGGGCCCCTTTTGCGTGAGACTACCAGCGGCTCATTCAAAGGGAATTCTGTTTCCCCGCCGCCGTCATGCATAGGCTAGCCCGGCCATCCCTGAACAGACCCTCCTAGTCATAACAGACCTTGCCAATCACCCCCCAGGATCAAGTCTCCTTTTCTTGAGCAGGCTTATCGAGAAGTTTTGAAGGTCCCTATCCAAACACACCAGTCCACAGCCTGCCTCCTAGTCCCTTCCCACTCAGGTTTAAGGCTGGGATTTGGAACAGACAGCACTGCTGGACCATCTCTTCTGACCTCTGTGTGTACTGGCTATAGGATACTGCCCCGACAAGCATCCTGGGCAGTGGCTGGGAATCTGCATAGCAGTGTAGGTGGTTTGATAGGAGATAAGTCAGAGAAAGGGAAACTGCAGAGGTGGTGAGGGATCGTCCTCTCTGCCCCCGGTAACTCAGTGCAATTGACTGCAGGAGCAAATGCTTTTCCTTTGTGCTGAAAGATAGTTACCTTCTATAGGCTGTGGGGAGGAGGATGGCATGGTCAAACCCAGAAAACAAATGACGGGAGAGAAGAGAAAGGAGACTGAAACAGCAAAGGAAGCAAACAATGGGGTGGACTATTAATTCACACCAGCACATTCCCTTTATGGGACCTTCCAGGGATCTGAGCCCTGGCCTGCATTTTTAAGAGAGCTTTTCACGTCACTCCTAGCTGAGGGCCTAATGATCATGCTGGCAAAATCATCTCCTATTATAGAAAATATCAACATGAGTTCAACTTATCGATTAAAGTAGTTTTACCTTCTTTACTTACGCTAATGTGCAGCATGCAGCCCAGACTGCTATTTATACATATGTAAATTGCAGTTCATGAGGAGCAAGGCAACGGGAAGGCAATCAATAGGCTGAATAATTCATCATTTTCTAGCGATACACAGTATTCCTCTCCTTCCCACAACACACACATGTTCCCATAATGTACAAAGACACACACACTCATACTGTACACATACACATTTCCAGAATACACAGATGCACACATGCCCATAATACACACGCATGTGTGCACACTCCCATAACGACACACGCATGTACTTTACCTGGCTCATACGAACTATGAAAAGTGCCTGCTTATAATACAGAAAAGCTAAAGACAGGCTGGTCCCAGGAGCAAGCAGCAGGGCATCAGGACTCTGGGTTCCACATCACTTCCCCTCTGGCTCCACAACTGTGCCAGGTGCCCCCTGAACAACCCCTCTGCCCTCTCAGCCTCTCACAGGCACTCACAGCTGACCACAAATTATGATGGAAGAAACCCGACATTAGGGATGTGGACCCATCCATCTCCACACGTGGTAGCAACAGTGGAAGGCTGTAGGGCACACGGTGCATTTTTATCACTTTGCTTAGATCAGAGCTACAAGATACTGTAGAGAAAACTCTGGCAGCTGGCCTATGCTAGCATTTCCATCATTGCTGTCACCAGCAGAGAATTGTGCTAGTGTAGACAAGACCAAGCAGATAGAGTCCTTTTGAATTAATTTCCAGAGGATCTTGGGTGCTGGCAACTTAACTTAATCTTGGCTGATCCTGGACTTATCACACTGGAAGGTTTCTGGATAGTTGTGCTCTGCCTCCTCTTAGAAGCAAAGCCAGTTGAAATCTATGACAAGCCAGGTCTAAATTCTGCGTCAAAGTCCTTGGATTCTGCAGCTGTAGGGTGCAACAGACTGGAAATTCTACTGCAGCTCCATGTAACTAAGCCTCCCCCCATCTCCCCAACCCAAATCCATTATCCAACCTATTGCTGCACAGACCGCAAGCAGGAACCTGCCTTTCTCTGGTTTGCAGGAAAGGTGGGATTCACCATGGGATCAACGCCCAGCAATACAAAGCTTTTCTAAAGAATGTATTTATAGTTATTGGCTGGAGGGAGGGAGCACTGTCAGTGGAGGGAGCGAGCAGCATGGGTGTTATTACCTCCATAAAATGTGTGTACTCTCTCCCTCTGCCATCTCATTTCAAATATAAATTGTTTTCTTGGGGCAGCAATGGCTTTTTGACTTTCAGAGGACGCCCAGCTCTGGATTCCTTTCTGCTCTTGGTTACAGACAGAGAAATCTGATTAGAGTGGGGTTATTCCAGATTTCCTCTGGTAAAAATGTGAGCAGGGTTTGTCCCTGAGAGCTTGAGAGAAAGACAATGCCAGATAAATCTAAGGAAATGCTGCGCCCACCAGCCCCCTCATCCCCATCTCTTGCACACCTTAAAGTTGGCTGTGCTAAGCACTCTTCCAGCCCCAAGGGCCAGGCCCTGACCTGCACTCCATGAGCAGTTTGCCTGTGATGTGTTTGCATGCTACTTGGTCATGGGGTGTCTCTGCGATCCCAGTTGATCCATGTCCTGCTCTGCTTTTCAAATCATCCTCTCTCCCCAGGTCCCCCTGAATTTTTGGATGTGTGTCTATCAAGGGTAAGCTCCTGGGGCCCAGTTCTGCTTTCTGGCTCAGCTGCACTTAGTGCAGGAATGGAGGGGAGAGGAGGTTACAGTATCCCTGTTCTCAGCCCCCCGTGGGCCAGCCCCCCTGGCCTAGTCTTGGGGCTGCTGTAACTCAGTGCCTTTTAAAAATCTGCACCAGGGCTAGCGAGCAGGCAGCATAGAACCATCCCGCTGGTTCTGCTCTATCCAGAGAACATCCTTACCCCAGAAAGATATTCCCCATCAGCTGATTATTCTGGCTGGATGCAGGGATGCTGGAACAATTTGTATAGTGGGTGTGCTGAGAGCCATTGAACCAAACTGTAAACAATGGAAACCACTTTAAGCTAGGGGGTGCTGAAGCACCCCAGCACCCTTAGTTCCAGTACCTATGGCTGGATGGTCCCTTTTATGCTGCTGGAGAGGCATAAGGCTCTGCAGTGCAACAGAGCATCAGGCCTGTTGCCTTTCCAGATCCGCACAGAGCACCTGGCATGCTGTTGATGCCATGTAAACAAGGAATGCTTTCCAGAGTGCAGTGTGGCCCAAGGGCAGTGCCGGGAGCTCTTTTGTCTCCGAGTTAACTCCTCTTACAGAAAAGTCCTGCTGTATCCAACCATCCCATCTTACACTCCCAGGAGGTTGCAGTTGGAGGTGGTCTGTCCTGTTCTTAACAGGGTTTGTTCCCACCTCTGCGGCCTGCGGTGAAGAGCCAGGGGAGAAGTGTGAAGTAGACGCAAATCAAAGAGCCTCTGTGCCGTCCCCGCAGGACCAGAGTGTTAATGAAACCGCCAACTAAGCAAGGCTTCGAAAGGGCGTGATGGGGAGGAGGGGAGGAACTGGCAACAGAGAAACCGAATTGGGCTGCTATGGCAACCCTAAGAGTTTCGTTGTATTGTTTGTACCCAGAATTTAAAAGATTATCCTTGGCGAATAAATAACCCCATTCACTGGTTTCAATGCAGTGGTGGTGTTTGGAGAGGCCACCTCCTCCTCTGGCGTGGGAAGGGGAGGCTGGGCTCCTCTTCTACAGGCTTGTTTGTATCGATTTGTTAATCTGCTTTCGTAGGATTGGATTTTGTTCCTTGTGTCTGACCAGCTGAGCCAGAGGGATGTCTCTGTGCACACAGGTGGTTCTGAGAGACAGACACTGGCAGTATGCATGGCTGCTGCCCTTGCTCCCAAAGCTCAGGTCAGATCTTTCAAGTTGGCTCGGTGCCTTTTGAAAATCTTAATCCATCTCCAAGTCTTTTATTTTTCCGGGCTATGCTAGCTCCCAGTCTGCATAGCCAGGCCCTGTGCTGGGTAAGAGATCCTTCTGCTCTACAGAACTGCTCCATGGAGGCCGCATCTTCTCTGCACCCTCTATACATCCCCCACCGTAGGCTGAGTGTCTGGGTGTTTCATGGACCGACCGTCTTGCCACACCCTGCCTCCCTCCCCTCCAGAACCAGCTCTCAGAGAGCCAATCTACGCTGGGAGCTGGCGAGACCCCTCCCCAGCTGCATCCTTCCTCTCCCAGCACATGGGTGCATTCGACCCAGTAGGCAGCAGAACCAGTGTGATTCTACTGTGACGGGACAACAGGAGCCCTGTGCACCCTTGGAACTCTGCTCTGCAGAGGGTCTGTGAAACCACAGTGTGGAGAGACAAGTGGAGGGGCCTTGGCAGACTCACCACCCACCTCCTATCACTGTGGTGTCCTGAAATCTGTAACCACACCACAGAGAGAAAGAAGAGTTCCGTCCCGCCCTGGCTGCTGCAGAAGCACCTGCCCTGTCTGTTCACGCTTGGGGGTGACATGAAGGATTTGGGCAGAAGCTGTTGGGAACCTGTTGAGGTAAAGGCTAAGGGCAGATCCCTACACTTTGTCTGAGCACCACTCAGCAAAGCAGCAAGGAGACAGCAGGGAGCCCTGATACAGAACCACACTGCACAGGGGCAGCTCTCACTGATGCTCCTGTGCCTTTAAGGACTGAGCTTCCCAAACAGAGAGCCTGGGTGAGGCATTGTGAAGTTCTTGTTGTGCACAGCCCATTGAAATCAGACACAGAATAAAGCAGAGCTCTTGTAAGCACCTTACGCTCTGAGTGATCACTGGACACCACGGTATCAGGAGTAAATGGAGATAGTACCCTGAGTGGGATTGGAGCAGTTAACCCCCCACCCCCAGAGTTGAAACTCTCTGGAAATGCAGGAAGGAACTGCAGAAGCGTTAACCAGCACTTCACTCTGTGCAATGAACCTGCTTGCCTAGACCTTTAGTTTTCATAAAGGTTCCCAGAGCCCAGGCATCCAAGGGATTAATCATCGAGCAGCTGTTGCCATCATGGGCCCTTCCTCACTTACTAGAGTATCTAGGCAGTTATTGATTTTTAAAAAGGCCCTTCTTGGCCTGTATCCCCACTACATTAAAGATGCAGGAGCATTTTATTACTCAGCCTAACCCATCAGAGCAGATAGAGCCCGGTTTCAGGTCAGTTCTGGATGACGCAATCTCTTAATTAACATTCCCATAACCGATGTTCCACTTGTCTACTGAAAACTTGATCAAGGCAAGATGGTCTTGTAACATGGAAGGGTTCATGATGAAACAATGGCACCAGCCATTAACCCCTCAGAAGCCAGGGCTCTGGAAACCTTTAGGTCCAGGCAACAAGTTCATTGCACTGGTAAGGTAAGCACACAGCCCAGACTCCCATTGGCATGACGGCCCTGGCCAGCTCCTGGTTTCCATTTCTCACAGGAACAGGGAGAGGAGTCGTTTGCCGTAGTCTCACACACAGACCTACCCACCCCACTTTATTATTATTTATGTGATGGCAGTACAGAGAAGATCCATAGTGCCAGGAGCTGTATGTACCTATAGCAAGAGACAGTCCGTCCTTGCCTTGAAGAGCTTACATTCTAAATATACCCATTTGACTGGCAAGGGTCTGAGGCACAGAGAAACCAAGTGACTTGCCCAAGGGCACCTAGGAAATCTGTGGCAGAGCCAAGAACTGAACCTAGGTCTCCTGAGCCACAGGCCAATGCCTTCACCACAAGACCTTTCTTCCCCTCAGCCTGAGCTTGAAGTGTCTCCAACACTCCTGCATCCAGCAAACTCTGGTGATTGCACTGGGGGAAGGTTTGACACAGGACTGAGGAGTAGTATTTTAAAACTCAAATGCCTGAGCAAATGCCTGGCTGGAGCCAGGGAGAGGAAAGTCCCAAGGTTGGGGGATGGCTGCTGGTAACAAACAGCTACAGCATCTTGCATGCATTGGAGACCCTCGCCCTTCAGTCCCTGTTGATCTCAAAGAGCTGTGCCTTCACCTGTAGGAGGAGAAGACCCCTTAGCATCTCCATGAGCCCAGCCACAGGGGACAATGGGCACTGGAAACCGTCCCATGTGTGAATAACTTCAAGTGGCTGGAGTAACATTTCCACTCCCTGGGACTTTGTGATATCTGCAACAGGGATTGTTTACTGGCTTCTGTTCGTTCCCAGGACCCTTGCAGCAGGTGTTGCTGGTTTAGCTGCTCTCTTTGCTGTGAGTTGTAACATGCACTGTCCCCTTGGCAATGCCTCCTGGTTAATTTACCAGCTGATTTTATCACCTCCCTCCACTCCTGCATTTTATCAGCTACATGTGTCATGCATGGGGCTAGGGGCTGTGTTTCTAATGAGTTTATTCCTTGTCACTGCCATTACTTTCAAACCCCATTCATATCTCATGGAAAATGTATGCCAACAAGCTCTATTCTTTCTTGGTAATTCCTGGGAACAGGGGCTGTCCCCATCTAGCAGAAATTCATCTGAGGCTGTTTAGAAACAGTTCTGCTTCCCTTTCATGTCGTTCTGGTTGCTGGCTCATTCCTCATCCTCTTCACTAGCAGAGAAACACAGATGCCATCCACATGTATGTCTTCAACTTGGGTGATCGGCAGCCCGGGCTGGGACCCAGCTTGACCTAGCCTAGGCGTGAGCAGCTGCACTGCAAAGCTGTGGCCAAGTTACAGACACCTGATTGGTGCATGCGCCTACCTGTGTGAGTCACTAGCACTTCTGGGGGTGCAGTTCATGAGTGTCTGGGTTTCAGTGCGTTGAGTTGCTCTGAGATTCTTTCCCAGTGAATTATGGGAAAATGGTCTGTCCTCCTGGGCACTTGAGAGAGGAAAGAAGGGAATTGTGGGACTGTCTGGGATTGACTTAGCCTGCATCCTCACTGCAAAGTAGGCAGGTTCCAGCCCAAGTAAAAGATGCACCCAGGCACTAACCCACCACCTCCTGCTGGGCCAGCTAACCTGGGTTGAAAGCACCACTGAACTCGGCTGAACAGGTTGTGGATGTGGATGGGAGCCAGGTGGGGCTAAAACCCCGAGCTAATTCAGCAGCGAAGACATAACCTATGTTTCCTGGGTTCACCTGCTCTTCACCCACAGCTACATCCCTCTCCTGGTGTGATTAGAGAAGGGCCCAACACATCCCCTTGGGCCTAAATGCTCCTGAACTTAGGGGGTGAGGGAAAGGGGCAAGAACCTGAATCCTGGAATTGGGCTTTGTCTCTGTAAAGGGCTGAACCAAACTCTGGCTCCAAACCCCTCGGCCTATGGCTGGTTAGAGAGCAGGTCTGTCTCTTAGGCCTGGTCTACACTGGTGGGGGGGGTGGAGGGTTGAAGTAAGAGACGCAGCTTCAGCTACGAGAATAGCGCAGCTGAAGTCGATGTATCTTAGATCGACTTAGATTGACATACTTCGCGTCCTCGCGGTGCGGGATTTATGGCCGCCGCTCCCCTGTCGACTCCACTTCCGACTCTTGCGCCGGTGGAGTTCCTGAGTCAACGGGGAGTGTGTTAGGGGATCGATGTATTGCATCTAGACGAGAGACGATACATTGATCCCCAATAGATCGATCACTACCCACTGGATCAGGGGGTAGTGTAGACATACCCTCATTGGTGTAACCCAGAACTGCAGTGTGCAGTGAGGATGAGCGACAGCAGCAAGCAGGCTGAGAGGAATGGAGCCCCATTTACAAGAGAGCTCTCTGCAGCTGGGTGTATGGAAGAGTTGATAGATGCGCTGCTAGTGGTTTCACCTTTCCATCTGCTCTGAACTCTTGTTTTCCTGCTAGTGTCCCTGTGAGGAGAGAGCGAAATGCAGGCACCATCAGTGAAACTGTTTCCGAGGGCAGGGCCTGTCTGTGCCACAAGCTATTAGCCGTTTGGTGATAGCGAAGCAATTCCTCAAGTTTCTTTTCCACCTCTGTATGCTTAATAAGAAGGGGCAGCTGGTTTATGTGCCACTGACCTGTCACACATCACTCAGCTGACTCTAAAACAGTGGCTCTCAAACCTTTGTACTGGTGACCGCTTTCACACAGCAAGCCTCTGAGTGCGACCCCTCTTATAAATTAAAAACACTTTTAAATATATTTAACACCATAATAAATGCTGGATGCAAAGCGAGCTTTGGGGTGGAGGCTGACAGCTCGTGACCCCCCAGTATAATAATCTCACAACCCCCTGAGGGGTCCTGACCCCCAGTTTGAGAACCCCTGCTCTTAAACAAGTGACAAAATGAGGGATTCCCAGAATGAGGTGATGTGGGAGCAAAAGAGGGAGCAGTTCCATTACTGGCTCCCATGGGGAAGGGGGCAAGGAGGTAGTGGTTAATCGGCATTCCAATACACGCAGCGGGTATGGAGAGCAAGGCTGTAGGAATATAGGCCTGCATTGGGCCTGAGTGAACTATGGCTTTATATTGAGCTTAGCTGTTAGCCTGAGCGATAGGCCCAAAGCATGTGACTGAAAAGAGTGAGATAATGAGAAAGAAGAGTTGTTTGTGCTAAACGTGTAGTGACTCTTGGAATACCAGCGATCTCTTGTTTAAGGTTTGGGCTGAGATAATAGAAATAAAGATGGACCTATCCTCCATGAACTTAGCTAATTCTTTTTTAAACCCTGTTATACTTTAAGCCTTCACAACATTCCCCAGCAATGACTTCCACAGATTGACTGTGCGTTGGCTGAAGTACTTCCTTATGTTTGTTTTAAACCTGCTGCCTATTAATTTCATTGTGTGACACCTGGTTTGTGAAGCCAGGCCCTGTCAGTGATCTTCCCTGTAGCAGTGTCCTGGTGGTGCCAGGACTCTGGAGGGGAGCTTCCCTCTCACCCCCTTGCCCCCCCAGCAGTTAATATTTCAACCTTGGAAATATATTCTTTCTGGTAGTGTCTCTTCTGTTTTAGTTAGCAGCCTGTTTGGCAGGAGGCTTAGGGGTAAATGAACATAGGGACAGACACTAGAGTGGATGCAACCAATTAACTGACCCCCGTGCCTGGTACCTAGACCAGCTACGTGCACACCTTCTGCATATTACTGCAGCCAAGCCTCCAACTGGAAGCCTTCTGGTCTGTAGATAGCCACTGTAGCAGATGAACCGAACCAGACCAAGCTAGGAGCGTTTGGAAGTTTGGGTGCGCTTGGAGTCCCTCCTTACCATAGCATTCACAAAGGGCCGGTGCAACCATTTAGGCGAACTAGGCGGTTGCCTAGGGCGCCAAGATTCGGGGGTGCCAAAAAGTGGCGCCCCCCCCCAAAATTTTTAAATGGTTGCAGCTGCTGCTGCTGGAGGCTTGAGTGCCAGGCACAGCAGCTGCTGCCGGCAGCCAAGGTGTCCCCCGGTCAGGCGCCGCCGGTCAGCGCGCCCCTGAGGTCAGTGTGCCGCGCGCAACCGAGCAGCCCAGGGCGCCCCCCCCGGGGTCAGGAGCTGCCGCCGCAGCCCGCAGCCCAGGCGCCCCCCCCCGGGTCAAGGGAGCCGCGGCTCGTGACCTTCCGAGCCATGCTGAGCAGCTCCGCCGGAGCCGCGAGACCCATGTGCGGGGTGGTGAAATGTCCCGGCACCTAGGGCGCCAGAAACCCTAGCGCCGGTCCTGCATTCACACAGCCCGTTCCACAGTCCAAGCATCCTGAAAATACTAACTCAGCAGAGACCTGAGCCCTCCCACTAGAGTGGGAAGCCCAAGAATCAGTCCCCTTTTTGTCATGCTGGAAGGTAGCCTCTCCCTCCAGGACCCATGCAGATGGGAGAGCCCTCTCCACTGTGCTCCTCTGTTTTCCTCTCTTAGTTTCCTACTGGACTTCTCTGGGACAGAACATGTTGCTACAGGACCCTTCCACGCCTACTCTCTGCCCCCCACCCCAGTGGGTATTTATCATGCTCTGCAGACAAGTTTTATCAAGGAGGGGAGCAGCTCAAAGGCTTCTCTCGCTCCCTCACTCATCCACTGTCTCAGTTTCTCTGATCGATTTCTTTTCCTTGTTGCCCTGCGTGCCTAAGGGAGGGTACTGAGGGACATCAGAGCAGCTAAACAAGATAATAAGGCGGTGTGAACTGCCAGATAAGGCTTTGATTTTGTGCCAGAACTAGAAAGAGTGATGGATAGGATCTTGATTTGTATGGAGGTAGTCTGGGATTGCTACGGTCCTGCCTACTCCATCCCACAATGGTGCATTCCCCGGCACAGGCAGGTCAAGCTGCTCTTTGCACTGGTGCAGGATGGTGACTGAGGCTGGTCCCCAGTCTAGAGGTGGAAGGGCTGTGGGTCATATTTGCCTGTAGGGATTCATCCCTACTATGGCCATAGATAGAGCTCAGCTGTAGTGGATCTTTTGAGATCCAGCCAGCCCCTGAGCTGTTCACTGGGGCTGCACTGAGGCTCTGTTCTAGCTGGGCACAGAAATTCAGTTCAGGATTTTCACCTCCCAGGGATTGGATCTAGGGTCCCTTCCAGCAGTTAGCATGGATAGGTAGCTGTCTGGCTTCTACCGCCCAGTACTGGGAGGTTGTATTGACTGGGAAGAGAGAGCTTTTCCATGCACTGCGTTCAATGCATCTATTGAGAAGGCAAAGCTGGCTGCTTTACTGCAGCATGGGCTATGGTTCCACCATCACCTTGCGCTTTAGGAAGGTCCCATGTGTTAGGATATAGATATTCAAGCCTGTCTGCAAAGGCCTATACTTTAAGAATTTAGGTGTATTCTTGACACTTAGCTAGTTATAGAGGTTTAAAAGAAAGAATCAAAATCACTGTCTGCCGGTGTAAGGGCCTTCTCTTACTGTGAGAGTCTGAGGCCTGGTTCTTAGGCTAAGGCCTTCACTAAGCAGCAGAGACCAGCCATAAACTGGGAAATGCATGGTCACATCCTCACATTCCAAACTGGTCACATTGAAATAAGGTGCTGTCGGGCTGTTAGGAATACAATCCTGTCCTGATATTCCTATCACCTCCAGAAAAGGGAAGAGCCTAGAAGATGTAAAAGGAAACTTAGTTTAATAGCATCCTGTCTGGCAAAAACTCACTTATCAATAGGTGAGATGTGGAATGCTCATTTCTGTATTGTTCTATCACTGTAGTCTCCACTTCCCTATTGTTTGTCTGTATAATCTCTGTCTGGTTCTGTGATTGTTTCTATCTGCTGTATAATTAATTTTGTTGGGTGTAAACCAATTAAGGTGGTGGATATAATTGGTTAAATAACCATGTTACAGTATGTTAGGATTGGTTAGTTCAATTTCAGTAAAATGATTGGTTAAGGTATAGCTAAGCGGAACTCAAGTTTTACTATATCGTCTGCAGTCAATCGGGAAGTAAGGGGGGAATGGGAACAGGGACTGGGGGTGGGGGACATGGGCGGCTCTGAGTATTTTGCTGCCCCAAGCACAGCAGGCAGGCTGCCTTTGGTGGCTTGCCTGTAGGAGGTCCCCGGTCCTGCAGATTTGGCAGCACGCCTGCAGGAGGTCCGCCGAAGCCACAGGACCAGCGGACCCTCCGCAGGCATGCCACCAAAGGCAACCTGGCTGCCACCCTCACGGCGACTGGCAGAGCACCCCCTGTGGCTTGTCACCCCAAGCACGTGCTTGGCGTGCTGGTGCCTGGAGCCGCTCCTGGTGGGAGAATTGAGATCATGTTTTGCTAAGGGGGGGAGTGGGAACAGGGGATGAGAACAGGAACAGGGACACAGGCAAGGCTCTGTGGTGTCAGAACTGGGAAGGGGGACACTAAGGAAGGAAACTGGAATCATGCTTGCTGGAAGTTCACCCCAATAAACATCAAATTATTGCACCTTCAGACTTCGGGTATTGTTGCTCTGTTCATGCGAGAAGGACCAGGGAAGTGAGAGGGTGAAGGAATAAGCCCCCTAATGCCATGAAAAGACTCTTCCCTTTTTCTCTGGAATGCATGGACAGGTCCCATGAACTATCTTGATCTCTCTACATTGCTGGTCACTTGGCTTACTGCTGCACCCAGGTACTCATCCACCACACCAGCTCTGGGGGCAATCCCATACCAGATGCTGCTGCAGGACTCATGTCAATGGACTCATCTCAGGCTTAAGAAGTAGAAAGACTATCAAGGGGGCAGATCCGCACCCCCCCCTTGTTTCCCTATGATCCCCACTCATCACTCCCTAGACATAGATGGGTATCACCTTCCATACCAATGGCTGCCTGTAGTTACTGTCTGATCCCCATCTGATTCCTGGAGAAGACTCAGGAAAGATGCTGACTGTCAGGCTAACGCCTCCCTGTGTTCCCACTTACTGGGGTGCAGCATGGAATAAGGGTCTGGCAGGATTTATTGCCTGACCCCAGTCATATGATTTGAAAGTAAATGACCCTCATAGTCATTGTGACATTAGCCAGGATGGAATTTAGACCTAATGCTTGTTTCAAAGTCTCTCTGGACCTTTCTTCTCCCTTGGGATCGCAAGAGCACACAGGATAGCCAAGCCATGGCTCTGAGCAGTCTGAATAATACTAATCCGGAGCGCTTATCAGTAGATCTCAAAGCACTTTACAGTGGCGGTCAGGATCATTATCTTCATGTCATGCCTAGGGAAACTGAGGCACAGGCAGGGAAGTGACTTGACCATAGTCACCCCGCAGATCTATTGTAGAGCTAGGACTAGAACTCAGCTGTCCTGTACCCCAGTCCACTGCACAACCACTAGGCCACAGAGTGGGTCTGGTGTGGTAGTAGCTATGTGAGGAAGAGGCACTCAGACCACACGCCTCCCCCTTGGGGAGTCACACAGACTTTGGGGTTCAGCACTCGGGTCATTGAAAAATGCCAGGCATTTTACACAGGAAAAATTAATTTTTATTTTTTTCAGTGAAAACTGGAGGAGGGAAGGTTCTGTTTGTGGTACCTTTGTTTTTTTAAAAACTGAAACCAGAACATTTTTACCAAAAACATTTTGTTTCTGGTTTTTTTATGACAAATGGTAACATTTTGACCGCAGTGAAAATTTCCATTTTGGACTAAAAGCCATTTTGCATAGAAAGAAAAATTTCTATGAAAAGCATTGCTCAGTTCTATTCCCCACAAGTCCAAGGTAAATAGCCATACCTGGGCTCTCCATCCTATTTGCATCACAGAGTCCCTCGGCTCAAGCACTCAGCTCTGCTGCACTGAGCAGCAAACCCAGACCAGCAACTAAAAGACGGTGTGAAATAGATTGAATATTCCAGCCACCCTGAAATGAACAGCAGGGATGGCAAAGGGGCAGTTTAGGTCGACCACAGGTTGTGGTGCTTTGTTTCTCCAAGTTGTCAGCTCCAATCCAGCTCTGGTCAGCAGTGGACTAGCATCATCCCTCCCATGGCTTACCTGGAATGTGTTTGTGGTCTCCAGCCACTTCCTTGTGAATAGATATGGGCGTTCCAGTTACATGGCATTGAGATCTGAAGGGGAGTGACTCTCAAGCCCAAGGTGGGATGCCTGGAGATCAACTCAGAGGTGAGCCAGCATGAAGAAAGCTAGCACAGCTACTGCCCCTTCTGGGGACAGAAGGCTTCATGCTCCAGGGTGCTAGGCTGGACCAATAAGTTTATATGAAAGGGGAAGGAATCGAAGTGAATGTGATTCACAGTAGTCATTAGGGCAGTGAAATCCTCCCCGCTCCTCTCTGGCAATCTGATCCCCATGTGCCATCCCCCCAGGCAGTGTCTGGCCTTGCAGATTTGGGGGCTGGAAGCAGGAGTGTGGCTGTACCGCATAGTACCTCTGTGTGTAAGTGAGGAGAGGGAGATGCTAAGCTCTCTCTCAAGGCTGTAACACTGACTGCTGGCTAGGTGATCCAGCTTCTGCTAGCTCTGCTCCTCTGTCTGATATGGCTGCTTAGTTCTATCCCTTTTCCAGGCTCCTTCTTCCCAGCACAGAGTGATCAGTGCTGAATTTAACACCTTCCTCTCTCTCTCTTCCCTCCCCCTCCTGCCGTCTCAGCTAACACCTGTTATTACTTCTCTGACACCCCATCTCCAGCCCATCAAGCTCCATGGCTCACTATTCTGGCCCAGGGAGCTGAGAGCAGAGCATGGGGAAGGGAAATTGAGGTTACATTGCTTTTGCTCTGCTTCATTGCCTCCTATTCAATATTTTCCCCTCCACAGCATATATTTCACTTTTACTTAGTGCTGCCTCCTGGGCCTGCCAAAAATCTGTCTGTCCAAGGCGCCATCCCATCCCACCCCACCCTGGTTAGCCAGGGCACAAGCAGCCTCACCACCAGGGACTGTCTTGGAGCCAGGATGCTGTCTTTGGAAAGGGCAACGTTATCAATATGATGGCAGGGTCTGGCCTGATCTGGGCTCTTTTTGAGGCCATGAGTGTTCAGGCCAAGCTGTCTTCACTTGTATGGGACCGACATATGACAGGGTGGTAAACAATAACCAGACCTGCAGTCGGGCACAATCACAAATCAATGTCACCGAGAAGCAAGTGTCTCCATTAGCCTCCTAGACCCCTTACACACTCCAGCTACAACAGAGTCACTGGACCCATGTACAACACTATTGCCATGCAGACATAATGTAACCAGCTAAACTACCTGCACAAGTTAGGTTGTTAGTCTGGTGATGGAGATGTGGTTGATCCAGTGTGAATGAGAGTTTTTACCCAGGCTGTAGTGGGTCTCCTGACTCTGTTGTAATTGTGGTACAGATGGGGCCCTAGATGGTTGTAAGGTGCCTTCAGTTGAGATAGTGGAGATCCCTGGTCCTCAGCTCTTGTCGTGACTTATGGTGTCCAGAGAACCTGACCAAGATCCAGGCTAGAGCTGGGAATCTTTGATTAAATGGTTTTTCATCAGAAAATGCTGATTGGTTGGGAAGGTTTCTCAGGTCCAGGAGGGACTTTCTGATCAAAATGAGAGAGATTCCAGCATCGCTCATAACATGGTGGTTGGGATAGGTCTCTTGGAGGTGGGAGACCTAGATTCATCTCTGTAATAAGCCTCTGTCCCAAATCTGGACCTTAGCGTCCAAAATCCGGGTGCTTAGCATGAACCTCTAAGCTTAATTACCAGCTTGGATCTTATCTCGTTGCCACCAATCAGGATTCTGAGTACCTGATAAACTCTCTGGTCTCCCCAAACCTTTCCCTGGGGGACCCCCAAGACTCAGATGCCCTGAGCCTCCAACAAAGGGAAATAACTCACTTCCCTTCCTGCTCTTTACTTCCTCCCAGATTTTCCCGCCCTGGGG
>NC_133776.1:66356421-66366701 GCF_003597395.2 Chelonoidis abingdonii
AAAAAAAAGCTCTTCCCTCATAGCCGAGAGAAAACAAACAGGCAGAACAAAGACAAAACACACCCAGAAGTTCCCTCCCTCACTTTGAAAAATCCGGTTTCCTGATTGGTCCTCTGGTCAGGTGTTTGGTTCCCTTTGTTAACCCTTAGCTATCTGTTTATGACAATCTCCCTCTTCCAACCAGTGCAGAGCTGGGACTTAAACCTTGGTTTACCACCATGATGCTGGCAGAGCAGTACCAGCTCATGCCAAACCCCCTAGGCCTCAGGCCAGATCTACACTACAAACTTACCTCAGTATAACTACGTTGCTCAGGGTTGTAAAATATACGCCCCCTTACTGATGCAGTTATACTAACCTAACCACTGGTGCAGACAGCGCTATGTGGAGGAGAGGACTTCTCCTGTCTCTATAACTACCATCTCTCATGGAGGTGGATTAACAATGGCGACAGGAGAAGCTCAGTAGACAGTAGACATAGTAGTGTCTTCACTGAAGTGCTACAGTGGTGCAGCTGCAGCATTTTAAGTGTAGACCTGCCTTTACTGCACACTGACAGATGCATAGCTGGAAACCAGTCTGGCTCGCCTGTGTCAGAGTTGTTAAGAGATGTTAAGGAGGGAATAAAAATCCTTGTGAAGAAGACATGGGTATCCCTATGCTGCGTGAACTCTGCAGGGTGACGATTTCTAAGCATAAGCAAAGGATCCCCAGCAGTTTGGGTTAGCTCTAATGGACTTGTAGAGCTTGCATATTACAGCAGCTTCTGTTACCTCTTGGAACCTAAGACTGTAACTCATGTGTGTGTCTGCTTACCTGCTTTAACCCTGTGAATAACTCATTTATTTCTTTTTCCTGGTTAATAAACCTTCAGTTAGTTTATTATAGGATTGGGTACAAGCATTGTCTTTGGTGTGAAATCTGGAGTGAGTGACTGGTCCTTTAGAACTGGAAGTAACATGAATATTATTGTGATTTTTGGCATAAGAGATGAACTATCACAAAGACAGACTTGCCTGGGTGACAAAATAGATGGGAGTACTCAGGTGGGCTGTTTCTGACTCCATGTTAAGGCTGTTCTGGTGCTCGAGGAATCCACGCTCGATACGCAGTAGGTGAAATCTTAGTATAGAACTCACAACCAGTTGGGGTTTCTACCTTCATTCTTCACAGTCTGCCTCAAGGCTATAGTACTCATGCTTATGAGCCACTCTAAACAGCCTGACACCTGTGTCCTAGAGGTGTGCCTATTCAGACCCGGGTCACATGTGAAGAATACAGAAAGGTTCCGCTTTCATCTTCATGCAGACTGAGAAGAATGATACAAATCTCTAACCAGCTATAATCAGAACCCCACTGTGCAAAGTGTCATACAACTAGCCATAGCAAACCTAACCCTACCTCCAAGGACCCTACCCAAAGAAAAGCTAACCCTAGGGGAG
Source organism: Chelonoidis abingdonii (assembly GCF_003597395.2). NCBI lineage: Eukaryota > Metazoa > Chordata > Testudines > Testudinidae > Chelonoidis > Chelonoidis abingdonii. The sequence continues at coordinate 66,357,864 of NC_133776.1, forward strand.
AGCCTATCCATAGCAACCCTATCTCTAGCTCCCAGTACCATACACATAGCAACCCTAACCTAGGGAGGAGACCTACCCATAGCAATCCTGACCCCAGCTCCAGTATCCTACCCATGGCAATCCTGACCCCAGCTCCAGTATCCTACCCATGGCAATCCTGACCCCAGCTCCAGTATCCTACCCATGGCAATCCTGACCCCAGCTCCAGTATCCTACCCATGGCAATCCTGACCATAGCTCCAGTATCCTACCCATAGCAACCCTAACCCTAGCTTCAGGAAACCTACCCATTCCAACCCTAACCCTAGGGTGGGGAGCCCTACCCATAGCAGCCCTAACCCTAGCTCCAAGTAACCAAGCCCTAGCAACCCTAGGGTGGGCAACCCTACCCATAGCAGCTCTAACCCTAACCTTAACCCTACCCTAGCTCCAAGTCCTTTACCCATAGCAACCCTAATACTAGCTCAAGGAGCCCTACCCATAGCAGCCCTAAGCCTAGAGTGGGGATCCATACACCTAGCAGCCCTAACCCCAGCTCCAACTACCCAACACATAGCCACCATAACGCTAGAGTGGGGAGCCCTACCCATGGCAAGCCCAACTCTAACTCCAACAACCCTGCCCATAGCAACTCGAAGCCTAGGATGGGGAGCCCTTCCCCTAGCAGCCCTAACCCTAGCTCTAAATCCCCTACCCCTTGCAACCCAAACCTATAGAAACCCTAACTGTAGCTCTAAGTTTAGTCAGAGACACCCCAACCCTGAAGAGCATATATTCTAAATTGGCAAAGGCTGGGAAGGGAAAAAAGAAAACAACTTGCCAAAGGTCAAGGAGCAGCCATGCTTGGAAGAGACCGCAGGTTTCCAGAGTCCTTATGCTATAGCCTCACCATTGCTCCATGGTAATGTCCAGCTCTACTTATGTGATTACCCCTGCTCCCAACACCTCTAGTTACACCTGCTACGCAGCTAACCAGACCTGCCTCTACAGCTGCCCCAAAGTGTCTCTATGCCCCACCACAGTCACGGGTGGAGCCAGATCATTAAGCCAGCCAGCCTTTTAAAAGGGTTAGTGCTTATAGGCAAAGCCGTCTTCTGGGAACCCTGAAGAACCGACCAAATCTTCCACAATGTTGTGTTCTAACCTGAGCTTTCCACAGCAGATCTGAGGTCACTTCTGGGAAAGCAGCTGTGTTTTTTGCAGCAACCATCAGCTGCCAAATCTATCCCTAAACCACAGATTAGCTCCGTTAGGGCAAAATTAAGCTCACTGAAGAAAAAGGGAGAAATAACCATTTCAGAAATGACAGTAAGAGCCAATTTGCGTCCCACAGACTCCCAAGTTGCTATCGGCAGGGCACTGGTGGAGTCTGAGGTAGGGCCGGCTCTAGGATTTTTGCCGCCCCAAGCAAAAAAAATTTTGGCTGCTCCCCCTTTTTTTGTGCCCCCCTGCCCCTAGCCCTGCCCCAACTCCACCCCTTCTGAACCCCTTCCCCAAATCCCTAGCCCCTCCTCCTTCCCCAGGTGTGCTGCATTTCCCCCCCCCCCATTGCTTCCTGGGGTCCCCCTGCGACCCCTCACCCTAGTTCACCTCTGCTCTGCCCGCTCCTCCGGGGGTGACACCACTCCGCTTCTCCCCCCTCCCTTTCGGGCGAGGGAGGGCGGAGAAGCGGAGCGATGGCACATTCAGGGGAGCAGGTGGAGCGGAGGTAAGCTAGAGTGGTGGGGCGCAGGAAGTAACGAGGGGTAGAGGAACCGCTCCCCGCTCCAGCTCACCTCTGCTCCACCACCGCCGCCTCCTCCAAGCATCTGCCGCTTGGCTTCTCTTCCCTCCCTCCCAACCTTGCTGCGCAAAACAGCTGTTTCGCGCATGGCAAACCTGGGAGGGAGCGGGGAGAAGTGGAGTGGCAGTGGCACACTTGGGGAGCAGGTAAAGGCAGAGCAGAGGCGAGCTGGGGTGGCCGGGGCACTTTTTCCCCATGCCCCAGAGTCGGCACCTATGATGGCCGGTGCCAGAATGCTGCCCCTAGAAATGTACCTGGCACAAGCACCTCCTTGTTTTGCTGGTGTCTGGAGCCAGCCCTGGTCTTGGGCACCAAGTCAAGTTAGCAGCCAACACCTGACCAATCCAGGGAGTGGGACCAGGGGCTTATGTGGCTACCAAGATTCAAGATACTTCATTAAGACCATGTCTACACTAGAGAGCTTACAGCAGCACAGCAGTACTGATGCAGCTGTGCCACTGTAAGATCTCATGCGTAACTGCTCTATGCTAATGGTAGAGGGCTCTCCATCAATATAATTAATCCACCCAAAATAACAGCGATAACAGGTCTTCTGCCAACATAGTGCTGTGCACACTACCATTTATGTCAGTGAAATTTACGTCACTCATGGCAGTTCCCCTGGGTGCCATAAGTTTTGCTGACTCTGGTGTTAGCTAGCTAGGAGTATCCTGACCTGGTGAGCTTTGCCAATCACGTGGCAAGGAATGGCTTGACTTGGGGCTTCTTTAAAGTGCATTATCGCACTCAGCGAGGCTAAGATTTCCTCCATGGTCAGGGCTGAAGAGAGAAGGAGAGCAGAGATGGACTAAGCTGCAGAGAGGGATCTGTTGAGGTTGGAAGGAAGGGAGCAGCTGCATAAACAGAGTCTACTACTGCAGGGCACTTTCCCTGGAGAAATGTTCCCCTCTCTTATATTTAACTTGTATGGTTTAAATATGTGCCTTCTGCCCTAGCACAGAGTCAGAGGCCTGGAAACCAGCACCATTCCCTCTCAGAGCCATACGGAGCTCCTCTCGTGAGAGCTCCAGCCATCTTTCCACGAAGTGCAGCATGCAGCTTCCAGTAATAGAGGGGGCAGGAGTGTGGCTGAATACGATGATTGACCTCATACAGTATCCTTGGCCTAACAAAAAATCCAAAGAGAGGGTCTCCCTTTTCCTGCAGTTGAACACAGCTGACAAGAGTACCCGCTGCATGACTGTTACTCACTGTGTTCATATGAGGCCTTTGGAGAGCAAGTGGTTTTACACACACTGGGAACGTAAGAACTGCCAGGCAACATTAGACCAAAGTTCTGTCTTGTCTTGTACACAGTTTCCAACAGATTGCAAATTCCATGGTAATGGACAATTATGCAATAACATGCCTATGAGGGAAGGCAAACTTTCTTCCTGACCTGTAAGCAGCTAGTGCTTAGCTTATGACCTGAAGCATGATGGTACATCACTCAGAAATATTTCACCTAGCTATTCAGCTGCCAGTGATGTTGTGATGCTGTACCCCATAATGCTTTATGGGAATATGACATAACTGGAATATGTTTTGTGCTGCCTGTGCCATGTAACATGTCTCTGTAAAAGTTATTGTCTACTATATCTATTCATCCTATTTGTACACATATATCATTTTGTACTTGAGATTAAGAATATTGACTGTACACTTACTTAGAAATCAAGCAAGCTTTGTGAGCCATATGGTCAGCTTCTTTAGGAAAGAATTCACAAGGTTAAATACGCGATGAGGAAGCACTTGAGGAACAATGCATCTTGGAATGCTCCAATCCACATAAGAAGTCTTCCTGGAGACATACAAGATACCATGTGGACAATGGCTTCTGCCTGTAAAGACTGTGAGTCATGTATGGACATGTGACTTGCCCAGGTGACTCCAGAACTCCATCTTGGAGCTGGACTTTGCATAAAAGTAATAAGGGGGGTCTCCACCCAGAAGAGAAAGTCTATTTAAACCCGTGGGAGACCCCTCCATTTTGGTCTTCAGCTGGCTAAAGAAGGAGCCCCTCCACTCCACAGAACACTTGAAAAAACTGGAACAAAGGACCAGGGCCGGCTTTAGGAAGTGCGGGGCCCAATTCGAACACTTTCGGCGGGGCCTTGGCAGGGATGACTTAAAAAGAAAAAAGTGTAAAAAAAAGCCTTCCATTTCTTCCATGTATTATTTACTTTCTATAGGTATATAAATAATAAAATTGTATATTATGTACATTGCATCATATATGCTGTTGATTGGTTATTATGACTGCCATTTCACATGTGTGGGTCCCCGCCACTCCCTGGGGGTGTGCACATGTGGGTCCCTGCTGCTTCCTGCTCCCCTCATTGAAGCAGTGTGCAGGTTACTGGCCTGAACTGCAGGCAGCAGTGGACATGGGGCGGTCGAGGCAGGGCAGGGCTGACTGTAGGTCTGCTGCAGGCAGGCAAGGGTGCAGGGCTGGCTGGAAACAGGGGCGTGTGGGGCAGGCTGGCTTTAGCAGGCCACAGGGGGTGCAGCAGGGGTTGGCAGGCTGGAGACAGTATGGGATGGCTGGCTTCAGGCAGGGGGGTGCAGCAGGTTGGCTGGGACAGGGACAGGACGAGCAGTGCAGGGCTGGTGCGGCAGGGGCTGTGTGCAGGGGTTTGTGTGGAGGCAAGGCAGGGGTTTGGTAGAGGGCTGTGCTGTCGCACGGGGTGCAAGGCTGGCTGCAGGCAGTGAGGGGCGGGGCTGGCGGGCAGGGCAGGGGGTGCGCAGAGCAGCTGAGCCCCGGCCCTTTAAATAGCCCAAGCCCGCTATCCCAGGTCTGAGGCTATTTAAAGGGCCCAGGGCTCCCCTGCTTCTACCCCGCTCTGGACCTTTTAAATAGCCGCGGGAGCCCTGGGAAGATGCAGGGGGGCGGCGGGCTCCGGCAGCTATTTAAAGACCGGGGTGGCAGAGCAGCTGAAGCCCTGCCCCTTTAAATAGCCCAAGCCCCCCGCTATCCAGGGATCTTGCGGGGCATAAAGGCCCGGAGCTCCAGCCAGTGCACAGGGCTTGCCCGCCTCTAGCCAGAGCTCCAGCCAGGAGAGTGGGCGCGCGGGGCTTGTCGCGCTCCGGCCAGAGCTCCAGCTGGGGCCGCAGGCTGTTCCGGCTCTGTCCGAGCTCCAGCCGGGGATGTGTGGCTTTCGCACTCGAGCCCGCATGCCCTCTCGGGCCGCTCAGGCTCGTCCTTAGGCGTCCAGCTAGTGGAGAGCTGGGCGCCGGGCTGGTTCTCTGGTCAGGACCTCAGCTGAGACTGGGGCTGTGGGCAGCACATTCCCGCCGCGGCTTTCGTAGGTGTAGGACGGGCATGAAGACCCCGGAGCAGACCGCAGCGGGGTAATAAAAAAAATTCAAAAAGTGCCCTAAAGCGCGGGGGCCCTCTTTAGGCGCGGGCCTGATTCCCAGGATCGGTGAATCGGCCTTAAAGCCGGCCCTGCAAAAGACGTAACTACAGGGGGTGTGAATGATTGCTGGACCAGGCTAAAAGGAGATTAAGCCTGTAAAAGGGAGCATTCTGGAACTGGTGAGGATACTTATCTGTGGTTAGCTTGATTAAACATAGATTGTGCATTTTATTTTATTTGCTTGGTGACCTTGTTTGTCTGTCTGTTACTACTTGAACCACTTAAACCCTATTTCTGTAGTTAATTTTAAAAATCACTTTTACTTATTAATTAACCCAGAGTATGTATTAATACCTGGGGCAGCAAACAACTGTGCATATCTCTCTATCAGTGTTATAGAGGATGAACAATTTATGAGTTTACCCTGCATAAGCGTTAGACAGTGTAAAACAGATTTATTTGGGTTTAGACCCCATTGGGAGTTTGGTATCTGAGTGCTAAAGACAAGCACACTTCTGTTAGCTGCTTTCAGGTAAACCTGCAGCTTTGGGTCAGGTAATTCAGACCCTGGTTCTGTATTGGAGCAGACGGAAGTGTCTGGCTCAGCAAGACAGGGTGCTGGAGTCCTGAGCTGGCAGGGAAAACAGGAGCAGAGGTAGTCTTGGCACATCAGGCGGCAGCTCCCAGGAGGTTTCTGTGATCCAACCCATCACTGATGTTATCTGTGGAAATGTCTAATCCTTCTGTAAGCCCTAAATCAAATCATGTTTCAGCAAGCTCCCCAGGCTAATCATACATTGCATGGAAAGATATTTCCTCTGATCGGTTTGAAATGTGCACTCTTTCATAAGAACATAAGAATGGCCATACTGGGTCAGATCAACGGTCCATCTAGCCCAGTATCCTCTGTTCTGACAGTGACTGATGGAGATGCCGCCGTCAAATGAACAGAACAGGGCAATTACCGATTGATCCATCCACTGTCGTCCAGTCCCAGCTTTTGATCATCAGAGGCTTAGGGACACACAGAGCAGGGGGTTGCATCCCTGACCATCTTGGCAAATAGCCATTGGTGGACCTATCCTCCATGAATGTATCTAATACTTTTTTGAACCCAGTTACAGGTTTGGCCTTCACAACATCCCCTGGCAATGAGTTCAACAGGTTGACTGTGCACTGTGTGAAGAAATACTTCCTTGTGTTTGTTTTAAACCTGCTGCCTGTTAAATTCATAGGGTGATCCCTGATCCGTATGTTATGTGAAGGGATAAATAACATTTCCTTATTCACTTTCTCCAGACCAGCCATGATTTTATAGACCTCTATCATATCCCCACTTAGTCATCTCTCTTCCAAGCTGAACAGTTCCAGTCTTTTTAATTTCTCCTTATGGAAGCTGGTCCATTCCCCTAATCATTTCTGTTGCCCTTCTCTGTACCTTTTCCAATTCTAATATACATTTTTTGAGATGGGGCAACTACATCTACATGCAGTATTCAAGGTGTGGATGTACGATGGATTTATATAATTTCATTATGATATTTTCTGTCTTATCATCTATCCCTTTCCTAATGATTGCCAACATTCTTTTCACATTTTTGACTGCTGCTGCCCTTTGAATGGATGTTTTCAGAGAACTATCCACAGTGACTCCAAGATCTCTTGTTTTTTTCAGTGGTAACAGCTAATTTAGACCCATCATTTTGTGTATATAGTTGGGATTATGTTTTTCAATCTGCATTACTTTGCATTTGCCAACATTGAACTTCATCTGCCACTTTGTTGCCTAGTCACTCAGTTTAGTGAGATCCCTTTGTAACTCTTCACAGTCTGCTTTGGACTTAACTATCTTGAGTAATTGTGCAAACTTTGCCACCTCACTGTTTACCCAATTTTCCAAATCATTTATGGATATGTTGAAAGCACTGGCCTGAGTATAGATCCTTGGGGGACCCCATGATTTACCTCTCTCCATTGATTCCTACCCTCAGTTTCCTGTTTTTAACCACTTACTGATCCACGAGAGGACCTTCCCTCTTATCCCATGACAGCTTACTTTGCTTAAGAGCGTTTGGTGAGGGACCTTTAAGTACACTATATCCACTGGGTCACCCTTATCCACATTTTTGTTTCCCAGACAAAAATTTCTAATGGATTGGTGAGGTATCATTTCATTTTACTAAAGCCGTGTTGACTCTTCCCCAACAAATTGTGTTCACCTATATGTCTGATAATTTTGTTTTTTACTATAGTTTCAACCAATGTGCTGGTACTGAAGTCAGGCTTACCGGCCTGTAATTGCCAGGATTTCCTCTGGAGCCTTTAAAAAATATTAGTAATACATTAGCTATTCTCCAGTCATCTGGTACAGAGACTGATTTAAGTGGTAGGTTACATACCACAGTTAGTAGCTAGGCAATTTCATATTTGAGTTCCTTCAGCACTCTTGGGTGAATAACATCTTTTCCTGGTGACATATTACTGCTCAATTTATTTCAAAACCTCTTCTGTTGACACCTCAATCTGAGATAGTTCCTCAGATTTGTCACCTAAACAAAGGCTCAGGTGTGGGAATCTCCCTCACATCCTCCACAGAGAAGACTGATGAACAGATTTCATTTAGCTTCTCCACAACAGCCTAGCAATTGTCTGGAACAATTTTCATAGTGGGGCTGTTAAAAGCAGAATCCATGTATTTGGGTTGTTATTACAACTTCAAGCTTGGGGTACAGCAGCACCTCTAGTTCCAGTACCTCTGTGGCCTTGTGTTCCTTGAGTGCTCCTTTAGCACCTTGATCATCCAGTGGTCCCACAGATTGTTTGGCAAACTTCCTGCTTTTGGTGTATTTTAGAAAAAAATTGCTGTTCGGTTTTGTGTCTTTGGCTAGTTGCTTGTTGTGATAGGGTGCCTGCCCCACACTGGGCTCTAAGGGGATAATAGAGCCCTAGGGAGGTGTGCAAGAGGCAGCCAATCAAAGAAGGGCTGAAGGGCACAGCCAAGCAAGACCATCTAGAAAGGGAGCTGCGGGGCGAAGGAGGACAGTTCTCTGTTGGGAGCCCGGGAGGAGAGACTATGTCTCTGGAGGGCTGAGAGAACTGCCAGGACCCTGGACAGAGCAGGAACTGGGGGAGCGAGAGACAACTCTTGTCTGGCTGCTGGGGTTTGCAGGCTAAGGCCCTGAGGCAAGGGCAAAGAGATTGCTGAGGCCACAAGGAAGTGGCCAGACAATGTACTGTGGTAGCCACTAAGGGAAGTGGCTGAACAGCAGACTGCAGCACAGTGCGTGGCACGGGCTGACAGCTGTATTGCTGAAGAGGACGCCATGGTCCTTGGAGAGATGTGGGTACTAGAGCAGTGTTGTCAGATGTGGTATCAGATGCTACTGGTGTGGTGCTCTGCTCTCTCCTTGTTGGTATCACTCGGCTGTGTGTGTGTGTTCCCTCTGTGTGCTGCCCCAGCTCTGCGCAGATAGCTGACACAGCAGACCCGAAGAGAACCCCCAATGACCACAGAGTCTAGTAAGATGCAAAGGCACGTCGGCCAGGTTTCTTGTCGAAGAAAAGCACAGGCTCCAGCTCCCCGGCAAACGTAGTCCAAGGTGCTGCTAAGATACAGCTAGCTAGTACATATGTGCTCCTTGACAATGGACTCAGCTCAGTCAGTGGCGGGACTTTCCACTGCCCCCTAGGCTGGAC
>NC_133776.1:66367149-66530690 GCF_003597395.2 Chelonoidis abingdonii
GAAAAATCCAGTTTCCTGATTGGTCCTCTGGTCAGGTGTTTGGTTCCCTTTGTTAACCCTTTACAGGTAAAAGAAACATTAACCCTTAGCTATCTGTTTATGACACCGCATCCTTCCCCTCCTCACCCGGCTCCTGAGATAGCCTTGTGCGCTGTGATCTGCCACTTCCTTATTCCTGGGAAGCGTGAAATGTGGCAGAGGAGAGCAGCTGAGCAGGACGCAGAGAGGTAACGGGTATGCAGGAGGAAGGATAACAGTAAATCCTCCTCCGTCCCTTCCCCTGGCGTTACAACGGTTATTAATCAGCACTGTAAATAAACCCGCAGGTTCAAATCACGCCCAGGCAGGCAGTGAGTAAAAGCCATTATCTGACATCTGTTTGGTGGCCTCTGTGAAATGAGTCTGGTTCCCAGTGCACAGATGCTGCTGAGGTCAAAGTGCACCATCACAACTGGCACTAATTGGCACCCATGTTCCAATCTTGTTGGAGCAGCTATGGAACGACCAGGCTGCGGAGACTTTCCTCTAACCTGTTGACCTCCCCATATTGGCTTGAAAGACCTGCTCTGTGGGGGGCTAATGTAACAGAAGCTTACAGTCTCTACCCATGCACTACCCGTTCTGTGACAGAGCATTTCAGCGTCTGCTTCTGTCATTCCTGCACTAAATTCACATTAAATCTGCGTTTAAAAATGCAGTCACCCAGCAACTCCGTGTGTGGAAGGATGGTTTCAGTGATCAGCCTGAACATGTTTCATACCACACGTGTTCCATTAAGAAAAAAGACCCACGTTCCTGGGAGCTTAAAATAGCAACAGCAGGCAGCGTTTGGATGAGGAGACAGCGAGGGAATGCGGGGGTGTGGGGAGGAAGGTGTAATTTCACTGCTGGCTCATCCAATAGCAGAGTGCAGGGAAAATGGTAATGAATCAAGAGTCTGTCATAGGGAAGGTAATTGATTGCTAGTGACTGAGAAAGGAACATGCTTTTCATGCTAATTCAGCACCAAACTAGGGAATGCACTCCCAATGCCTGCAACTTGAATGAAGTGCGACTCTTGCAGCCATCAGTGTTCTGGATGCTACAAAGCATATAGCATAGCTATAGCTAATGCACGTCAGAACAGGCGGTTCCCAGGTTCTGTCCTATAACCTAGTGCTGGTGACACACACGCATGTTGTTGGTGGAGGTCCCCAGGTGCTGGGTGTGCTCAGACAACACAGTGATGGGCATTGGATAAGAACCCCGGCTCTCTGGAGCAGAATAGAAATGTCTCCTGGATGACATGCCACAGCGATGGAAGGTGATGCAGTCATGTCTTAGGGCTTGTGTACTCAGATAATTAGTTCACGGCAAGCTGGCATGTGAATCTATCTCACACTAGGCTGCCGTGGATTAACTGTCCATGTGAAACCTGCTGATGCACAATAACAGTTCAGTAATGTTCTCTATGAAATGGGACTAGCTCCATGCACATTAACAGACTTGTTAATCGGCATCATCAGGGTCCACATGGACAGTTAGTCCACGGCAGACTAGTGTAGGCTAGAGTCACACGCCAGCTTGCTGTGAACTAATTGTTTGTGTAGACAAGACCTTAGTGTCAGGTGTCACTGGGTGCTGTGCTGTGATATAGCAGAGAGGATGCAGTGGTGTCTCAGTGCTGGAGGTTCCTGGGGGCTCTGCTGTGATATAGCAGAGGGGTTGCAGTGATATCTCAGTGCCAGGTGTCACTGGGTGCAGTACTGTGATATAGCAGAGAGGATGCAGCGGCATCTCTGAGCTGGTGATTCTGCTTTACCCTTCAGTCAGAACATCTACCCCCTGCACTAAACTGTGTCTGAATCACCTCTGTGTTATTACAATCTGCTCCAGCATGGGGGGGAGGGGCATCCATTTTGATGTTGCAGACCGAGAACTAGGTTCAGATTCAGGGTTAGTTGGAGTAGCAGGTTTCTTAGTAAGTCGTAAGTCTTGTTTCCAGGTACAGTGTCCTTTACCCTTAATGAAAGTGAAAGAGAGACAGGAAATGCAAGCTACAAATAGCTTTGTTCCCATACAACCGGCTTTTTGGAGTTTCCTGTACCTGTCAAAGGCTCTTTAACAAATATCTCCATCTCCCTTCAATATCAGAATCAAAGCAACTCATTTTCCCCTCAAGAGCCAACAGTTTTTGTTTTCCCACTAACAGAATGGCAGTGAGGAGCAGCGGGAGAGTGGGACAAATAGGGGAAAGGACAGAACAGAAGGAGGAAGGGGAACAGGAGATGAAAGGTGGAACAGAAGAAGGGGCAAGAGCCCATCCCAGCAGGCTGTCTCTGGGGAATGTCTGTAATGAGTGATGCCAAGAGGCCAGGCTCAGATTTACAGGTATTGATTGGGTAGTCATTAGACAGGGCTCAAGAGCTGTCACTTCAAATCTCCCTTGACGAGTGGGCAGACATTTCTTCAACTCTCACACGAAAGGAGTCTTTAAGGCCCGGTCTACACAGATTTTGTTTGGTGTAACTGTTGGTTGGGTGCGTGGCTTTCTTTTACCACCAGTATCTTTATACTGGTATATCCCCACCATGGATGCAGGTATACTGCTCTATAGGTGCAGTATACTGGTATAGCTATATAGAAATAAACCATATAGGTATCCACACATTTACACTGGTATAAGTGTCCAGATTTTAAATCTACTGCTATAGCTCATGCAGGCCAACTGTATGTGTAGCCCAGGCCTGGGAGGGGGTTGAGAAGTCGGGCCTTTGCTTTATTGTAGCCTGGAGGGAAAATGAATTATAACCATGGCAATGGGTCCAGTTAGCCAGGCATTTAGCTTTTGAGTGACTCTCACCCCTGCAGTTAATTTTGAGGGGGAAACAACTTTGCACAAATGGGCTAATTTACTCCAGTAAAGAGCTGCTTCGTTCGCTAGCTGGGAAGCCTGATGTCTCCAAGGGGCCGTTTGTCAGGTTCCTTCGCTCTTTAATTGCTGCTGCAGCTGGGAACAAAGGACCACTAAATGCTGCCTCCTCTCCACCCAGCACAGCCTTGCCATGCCAGTGACGCTGCGAGTCTGGGACTAAGAGATCGCCATGAGCTGTTGCCAATTCAGAGTAACGAGGGGCTAGAAAGGAGCATGGGGAATGTCCCCTCCCTAGGAAGTGGGGGACAGGTTATTTTGCTTCAAAATCTAATATATCTGTGTGTTGACAGATAGTATATGGCTTAGGTGTTGGCTGCATACTGTCAATTTGGGGGTCGAATTTTTTAACAGATATAGTTATACCAGTACAACCCACCCTAGTTTTCCTATGTAAAAGTGTCTTATCTCGGTATAATTTCCTGTGTGGGAGCAGCTATGCCAGTGTATGCCCATGTCTGTACCAGGAAGGTTCTAGCTATACAGGTGATTCTTGGGCTGCATAAACTTACTAGACTGATAAGAGCACAGCTTGGCCAGGATAAGCTGCATCTGCACGAGGGACTTTTGCTGGCACAGCTATGGAGGCACAACACACTCCTCCTCACGCCCCTGACTAACATAGTGATGCTGGCAAAAGTTTATAATCTAGACATGGTTTGAGCACTTTTACGCAGATATTATTGCATCCTCACTAGAGGAGTTGTGCTACTCTAACTATACCAGTGCATCTAAAACAGTACAATTTTTGTGTGTGGATAAGGCCTCGTATAATTTGTATTGCAGTATGTTGCCTCTGGGCACTACAAACCCAGCACACAAATGGTCCACAGTCTGGCGAGTTTACAGACATCTGTTCAGTGGAGCAAAAGATCATTCCAGGTACTAGGATAGTCACTTTTACATATAAATCATCCCACCCCNTTGCAGCATCAGCCCTTTCCTTGCCAGCTTCTGTGAGCAGGGCCTACCTCTGGCTCACAGCTTCACTTTGCTTTATGTTAGCAAAGTCTTGACCGTTATTTTAGTTTAGGTCTTAGGCCTCATACCAGGCCTCTGATACCAAGGTTTATATCTCAGGGCCTCCTCTTACTACAAGCAGGAGTGACGGCGGCGAGTCACCACCAGAGGAGGGCGTACTGGTGAACAGAACTAATCCCCAGGACACTCAGCATGAGGTGCCACAGTGGTGAATGAACCCCGTTGCACTCGTCACATTCTTTATTGGCCTTCCTAATTGTACTTTTACACTTGCCTTGCCAGAGTTTATGCTTCTTTCTGTTTTCCTCAGTAGGATTTGACTCCCAATTTTTAAAGGGTGTCTTTTCTCTCAAACTGCCTGTTTTAATCTGTTGTTTAGCCACGGTGACATTTTTCTGGTTCTCTTATTGAGGGGTTTTATTATTTATTTATTTTGGGGTATATGTTTAAATTGAGCCTCTATTATGACGTTTTCAAAAAGTTTCCATGCAGCTTGTAGGCATTTTACTCTTCGGAGTGTTAATTATAATTTCCATTTAACCAGCTTCCTCATCTTTGTTTAGTTCCCCTTTTTTAAGTTAAATGTGACTGTGGTGGTCTTCTTTGGTATTTCCTCCCTACATGGATGTTAACATTAATTATTACTCCTAGGGGGATTCTACCCCCCAAAATTAAAAATTCTGCAAATTTTATTTGTCAAAATAATGCAGTAGAATCATACCAGTTTCAGTTGTTTTGGTAAGTTATTTAAACTACAATACAGAAAAAAGTCACAATAACTACAGTAACTCCCCACTTAATGTCCTCTCACTTAATGTTGTTTCGATCTTACATCCCTGCTCAATTACAGAACATGCTCCATTTAAAGTTGTGCAATACTTCACTATAACATCGTTTGGCTGCCTGCTTTGTCCGCAGCTGGCAGCCCCCCATCAACTCCCCTATGCCCCCCCCAGTGCCTCCCACCCACCAGCAGACCCTGCGGATCAGCGCCTTCCTCCTCCTCCCACCTCCTGCCCGCAGCAATCGGCTGGCTTGCGGCATTCAGGAGGGATGGGGAAGTAGTGAGGGCTCGGCGCGCAGGCTCCCCCTCCCTCCTCTGCCTCCCAAATGACACAAGCCAACTGATTGCCACAGGCAGGAGGCAGGGGAGGGAGCGGGGAGGAGAGAGGCTGCAGCATGCGGAGTAAAATGGGGAGGGGGGAGAAGAGGCATGTTAAAGATGGAGGCTTGGGGGAAGGGGTGGAGTGGGCGGGCCAAGGGTTGAGCCCCTCACCCCTGGTGCTTGCAGAGTAGGGGAAGCTGCTGCTGCTGCACAACGTACTTCTCCTAGCGCACAACACCTTCAGCCTCCTTGCCTGCCTCATTGTCTCCAGTGCCAGTGGGCTGCGCCTGTGTAGGGTAAGGCAGGGGCACCTCCCAACTATAGTACTGTATGACACACAAAAAATCCCTGGAACCTAACCCCCCAATTTTATGGGGAAATTGGATTCACTTGTTTCACTTAAAAGTTGCATTTTTCAGGAACATAGCTACAACGTTAAGAGAGGAGTTACTGTATTCAGCATTTCCTAAACACATAAAAGTTAATTTACAAATACTTGATAACTAATACCCTGCACTTCTGTTATAATCCTCGATTTTCATTTAAATTACATTATACAACACCAAACAGAAAAAAAAAGTAGAAAGTCATTTTAAATTGCTCAGACTTTCACACATGAAAGTCATACGGTTTTGCTAATCATTGTCCTGGAGTACTTTGGGAAATGCTTGGTTCTGATTGTCCTGACATTTTATTGACTGCTTGGTAAATGTTTTATTTGCCCTCAAAAGTCTTTTATTTTTTTTAATAGGTAAGTAAAAATCTAACCCCATTGTGCCACTTTGGCAGAGGAAAAAAGTGAGAGAGTGCATAGACCTTCTTAGCTGATTCCCTTACTGTCGTTTATAAGGCTTTACATCACTCTGGCAATGTAGGGGCCTTAAAACTTCTACAGGATTTTATGCTCCTGGGGGGATTGACTGAGAATGGGAAGAGTTAACTAACAATAGAGTAATTAACAATGTTACTATGCAGACAGGTTGCTACATTTCTGCCTCAGAGAATGAGATCAATTAACCATCAACGGCAACATTAACAAAGTGTGGGTGGTGGTTGTTTTTTTACAAAAGCTATTTTCTTTAACTTAAAAACAAACAATTTTCAATAACATGATACTAATATTTAATTGTTTTTTCCATTCTCAAGAAGTAACATTTTACTAGGCAGGGAGGCTGCTACACTTCTGCCTCAGGGACAGAGACTTCCTTCTGCATAACAAAAAGACCTACCCTTCTCCGTACCCATGGAGCTGCAGTATCAAGAGAGAAGGCCAGCGTCTCTCTCACTTGTTGGCCAGCCCTGCCCCCTGACAGTGATCAATGTCTCCCCCGCAGGCACGCATGCTGAGCCCCTTCGCCCCACCGCAGTGTTTTGTGTCTCTGAGCTTGGCTACACTCGAAACTCCAAAGCGCTTTGAAGTGCGACTGTGGTCGCTGTGCCAGCGCTGGGAGAGAGCTCTCCCAGCGCTGCAGGTACTCCACCTCCCCGTGGGGATTAGCTTACAGCGCTGGGAGCCACGCTCCCAGCGCTGGGGCACTGTTTACACTGGTGCTTTACAGCGCTGTAACTTGCTTTGCCCCCCCACATAACACACACCTTAATTAAACCCTTCCTCCCAAAGCAAGTCTTTATTTATGCTGTGGCAGAAGCGGTCAAACTGTTCCTTTTAGCAAAGGGGGAAGGGAAGAGGCCTGCTCTGTGCTAGGGATCGTTTTATGAACCCAAGATGAGGGCAGTAAATAACATTTCACTCTATTGTGATGATTGAAAAATCTTGAACGAGACCAATGGACCCAGCAAAGCTGCAAAGAAGGTACCCTCTGAGGAGTGATTAAAGACCTGCAATCTGCCAGGGTGACACTTCGCTCTTTATTTATCTTTCCGCTGGGCCAGTGAGCCATTTCTGAGTTTCTCCTTCTGTCCGCAGCCTTCGAGGCAGCGTGATTGCAAAAGCCCATTGTCGTGAGGTGTGACGTGAAGGAGGGCAGTGAGTTTTCCCTCGGACTCCGATCAACGGGGTGACCTATGCAAAAAGGGCTTAATTTCATGTCATAAAAAGTTGATGGTGTGAAACTCCATAGGATCAGGATGAATTAAACATCATTAAATTTGAAGTGTGGTTCTGGACAGAAGAGCACCTTGATGAAGGGTGTCCGTGGGATTTAGTCTCTCTCTCATTTCAGCATCAAAAGGGACACGGATGTGGCTTTAAGCACAGGCCTGTTTTTAGCTCTGCCTTTAACTTCCTGCATGACCTTGAGCAAGTCACTTCAGTCTTTATGCCTCTGTGGGAGTAATAATGCTTTCCTGCCTCACGTAGCTGTTGGGGAGGCTTAATTCATTAGTGTTAATGAAGCGTGCTGAGATCTTCTAAGGGGCAAAGTGTTGTATTTATTGTGGTTCTGTGTTAAGAGAAAGGCTGACGTTACAGCATTGGCAGCTCAACAAGTCAACCTGGGATCTTGCAAACCCAGCTGTGTTTTGTCTGGCTTCCTCATCAACCTCAGACCGAGATCCTCCGGTCGGTGCATGAGGCAGAGGAGAATTCAGTGCCTTCTTCCCGAGCTCAGCAGGGCTACCAGGAGCTAAAGCGTGTTTGTGCCAGTCAAGTCAGCAGACAGGAGAGGAGCCACATGGAGCAGATCTGTTCAGTGAGAAGTTGCCATTTTGAGACCGGCACCGCACTGCTCTGACTATGATTGCGCTTGACGTACTGAAATTGTGCCGCTCTTGTGTTGTGAAGTTAGGGCAGTTTTGCCAGGGTGGGAGGTAGGGGGGCATGTTGATGTAAATGCGCCATCTCTTTGCCCAGCTCTCGAAGAACTATGAGCCTGATTCACTGCTATGGCTGCGTGGGGCTAACTAGGCTGCTGCAAAGGGTCTGCTCAGCCCAGGGAATGCCCCGTAGGCATCTCTTACACCAGGGCTAAGTCCATGCTGCCTCCATAGAGGGCATAGAGGTGTGCCAGGCCGTGGGCAGCGTGGGAGTAGGCCAACGGAGGAGGGTGTGGCCTGGGCTGCTTAAGGTGCAAGTAGCTTTCTCCCTGGGCTGTACTGATTCTGCAGCTCTGAAGAGGATGAGGCACAAGATGCCTCCTTCTGTTCCTGCATTGGCACAGGCCTGAATCTGCCCCAGAGCTTATTCCACATACCAGTAATAATCCCCAGCTATTATGCAGCCAGAGATCTCCCCTGCTCTCCCCCCCCACACACACACACTTCAATGAGCTGGACAAGGGTCATCATACCCATTTTGTATACACGGAAATGAAGGCACAGGGAGGTGAAGTGATTGGCTCCAGGTCACACAGGGAGTACATGGCTGAGTGTAGGCCTCCAGCCGCCTGCCCAGCCCCCTGGGCCACACTCCGTCCCATAGATCCCAGCTGTGGCTCTAACCTTCCAGCAGTGGAGGCACTCTGGCTGCCAGCCCTGCATGGCATCTGGGTCATTCCTCTTGGTGTACATCCCTGGACTGGCTCTGGTGCAGACTCTGTCTGGTGAAATGATTGATTGCAGCCCATGACCTGGCAAAGCAAGGAGTAGAATCCAAGGCTCTCTGAGCTGCCCCTGCTGAATATCTCTTGGTGTACATCACTGTGAGATCATTATGGTGCAAGGGATACCTGGCCACCTCACCTTTAGCCTGCCACTGCCCCCCAACCCCTTGCACTGCTGACTCATAGGAGCCGGGTATAGGAGCAGTTCTAGTCTATACCGGCCAGAGATTTCCCAGGCGTGGGCAGTCCTTTTGCAGCTGGATCCACAATTTGTGCCACCAGAATGCGGGCCAGGAGCTCACTCATGATGTTCTCAGACCAGTGGCTCTCATGGTCCTGCCTAGAAGTGCTGCTGTTCAGCAAGGAAGCAAGAACCAAGCTGTCACTTGACTGTTATTCACTCCCCTTCTCGGTAAGGCAGGCTCATCAGTCATGCCTCATGTCGCCTGTAGTACCCGGCCAAGCCTAAGAAGGATTGGACCTGTTTCTTTGACTTTGGGACAGGCCACTTTTCNGGGGGGATGGGGAGGTGGGGGAGACAAGTGGGGGAGGGATAGCTCAGTGGTTTGAGCATTGGCAGGTTGTGAGTTCAATCCTTGATGAGGCCATTCAGGGATCTGGGGTAAAAGAAAACAACCAACCAAACAAAAAAACCTGTCAGGGACAGTACTTGGTCCTGCTACTGAAGGCGGGGGACTGGACTTGATGAGCTTTCAAAGTCTCTTCCAGCTCTATGAGATAGGTAAATCTCCATATATTAAGTCCATGTGGGTCTTGAAAATAAGTAGGAAAATGTTGAGCTGGATTCTAGCTGCCTGGGAGCTCTGAGGTCACTGTGCATGACAGAAACACTTCTGCCCTTGAAGCAGGGCTGTGATGAGCGTCTTGCTCATGTGATCTGGGCAACTCTGGGGTACATACTTCCATGAGATGCTATTACAAGCCCTCCAGTGCCTTTCTGAGAGCCAGTTCCTCCTGTCTAGCCAGCTGGTAACTCCCCAGCCTATACTGCCCATAGTGGCCTGGGAAGGTTGTGTGTTTGTGCTCCCTGCAGCTGATGCAGTCTGCTGTGCTGAGAGGACTGGCCCTGAGTTGCTGCAAAGTATATCAAGGGATCTGTTCAGAGCTAGACTGAGCTCCCTCTAAGGTGGGACAGAAAACCCACAACAACTGGTCCCCCAAGCCCACACAGATCTATGCACTGTGTAACTGTCATGTGGCGTGTCACCTCCTGTCTCTCTGTGACCGGGCTGTGTGGGCTGGGCAGGGTCCTAGAACCCCTCAAGTCACCTCATCCTCTCTCTGAGAGATGGGAGTTACAGTGTTGGTGGGGGAATTCCTGGGTGACATTTTATGGCTAGTGCTAGGCAGTAGGTCAGCCCAGAAGATCAGAATGGTCCCTTCTGGTCTGAAAAATCTGTGAGTGATCAGACCCTCCAGAACAGCGGGGCCAGTTTAGGTGCTGGTTGTTATTGTCAAATTGCAGTAGTGCCTAGATGCCTAGTCAGGAATAAGAGCCCCATTGTGCTTGGTGCTGTACAAATAAGCAAACCAAAAGCCTGCACCGGAGAGCTCAGTCTGGGATTGTGACAGGTGGTTAAACAGACAGATGGGGGTAGGGGGGTGAGGTAACAGGACGAGGGGAGGAGGACGAGGTACAGGTACAGTTGGGAAGTGTCTGCCTACAGGGGTCGTCTCAATGGTCAGAGCAGTCGTCCCATTTAAAAGCAAGCATGAGGGAGATTAAATCAATCTGGGAGCCGGGGCTCCACTGGGACTGGGAAGAGGGAGGCGGAGGATGGCTGTTGATTGTGAACATGTGGCCATGTCTCTTAGTGCATAGAACAATACCTGCAGCCTAGCAAGTCTTTCACTGCTGGTGTTGGTCAGGTGAGTGGTTCAGGTGAGAACAAGTGAGGGCTAAGTGGTTCTGTCTCACCTGGGCAGTGAATGGAAAGATACGCACCACATCTGTGGCTTTGTCTAGCCCATGGTTTAAATAATATGGAGTATGCTATCTAACTTGCTCTAATGCTTGAAACTCTAGTCCAGAGAAAGCAATTTGTACCCCCTGCTTGGCTGGGCAAGTTAAAGTCTAGCAGGGAGCTTAGGTTTTAACTTCAGATGCTAAAATCAAGCAGATGGTGTTAAATGCTACAGAACAGAGTTAAGAAGGCATTTCAACTAACAGCTCAATCCAACTAATTTAACTTGCTTGGGGAAAAGAATCTCTGACCTTAGTCAAGACAATGCCAAAGCTGCCATCTGGCGCAGTCGTGAATATGAAACACCTTAGCCATGGCATTCAGTGAGCCAGGGTCTCTTCTCTGGAAGCCTGTTGTTTTCTGCAGAAATTAAGATTTAATCCACGTTAAATGGTGTTTCTAGCTCTTCCAGTTGTGAAGAAAATCTCTGGTCACTCATTATAGTGCAGCCTTCTTGGGACAGACTGACAGGCATTTCCATTCCACAAGTTGACAGATCTTAAACTGCTCTGAGAGTTGCCAACTACTGTCTCCATTCATAATAACTGGGTGTCGACTCTTAACTCTAATGTTGATTTTGGTTAACTATTTCACTGCTGATCATTTTATCCAAAATACCCAGCTAATACTTTCATATTCTTTGAATTGTGCAGGGCTTGCTATGAACAAATCTCTAAGCACCTAGACAAGGGGTGCAGTTTTAAAGTTCCTTCTGACTTTAGAGGAGTCACAGGTTCTAGTAGAAGTCCCCATGTTCAGAATAGGGAATATCTCTGAAGCCTTTACAGTATCTGAAATCAGAAGGAATTTTAAAAATGTGTCAATTGTACGTACATTAAACATGCACAATGATCAAATTTACATCATGGAAACCTGCCTTCCTCCACAAATCCCTACAGTGGCTGAACCTCGCAGCCCCATCTAAACCCCATCATGCAGCCTATTTCAAATCCTCACTGTCACCCTGTCTGGAGTGGCTCACAACTGAGAGTGCCAACCTCAGGGCAGACAGTCATGAAGCAGGGCAGAGACCCCAAACTGCTTGTATGTTCTATAATTAGATTTTACCAACCCAGGAACAAATGTGAACTCCTAACATACTGTAACAACTTTACCATGGAATCACAGACAGACTGGAACTATCTTGCCAACCCAAGAAAGCTGGACTAAGACCCTGTCTACACTGGCAAGTTTCTGCACAGTAAAGCAGCTTTCTGTGTGGTAACTCCTGAGGTGTACACACTGCCAAACCACTTAGTGCACAGAAACTGTGCAGTTGAGGTGCTGTAAAAAAACACCCCAACAAGAGGTGTACAGCTTTCTGCGCCGAGGGTAGAGCACTGCGGTGCCAGCGTAGAAGCCGTGGTTGGTTACAACATGGCAATTGGCCTCCAACAGGGAGGTGTCCCACAATGCCTGTTCTCGCCTCTCTGGTCATCGGTTTAAACTGCCCTGCCCTCAGGTGATCAAACATCATCCGCACCCTGTAAATTCCTTTGGAATTTTGAAAGTCCCCTTCCTGTTTGCTCGGTGATGCATGCAGTGGTCTCGGCGCATCTTTCCAGGTGGCCATGCCTGCTCCATACACCAGGCGATCCCCCGCTTGGAGCAATGCCAAGTTGCTGGACTTCATCAGTGTTTGGGGGGAGGAAGCTGTGCAGTCCCAGCTGCGCTCCAGCCATAGGAATTATGATACCTACGGACAGATTTCACAATGCATGACAGAAAGGGGCCATGACCGGGATATACTGTAGTGCAGGGTCAAAGTGAAAGAGCTGCAGAACACCTACCACAAGGTGCGGGAGGCAAACTGCCACTCTAGTGCTGCACCCACAAGCTGCTGGTTCTAAAAAGAACCGGATGCAATACTCAGTGGCGACCCCACCTCCACTGCGAAGACCACTGTGGATACTCCGGTGGCTTGTGTGCCGGTTGAGAGTGGACCAAGCCAGGAGGAGGAAATCTTGGACGAGGATATGGAGGGGGACCCAGAGGCAGAGGATGACTCAGAGGCTAGAGATGCATGCAGCCAGGAGCTCTTCTCTACCCCGGAGGAGGCTAGCCAGTCACAGCTATCAGATATTGGTGAAGTGCAAACAGGATAGGAGGCCCCTAGTAAGTGGATTTGATGTTGGGAATCACTGAAGCATGTTGTTGGGGGGCAGGAGGGTTGCAGAAAGCAGGTTCGTCTCCCACCACCTGCCTGGTCTGAGTGGCGGAACATGCTGTTGATTGACTCCCTCACAGGAATCTGCCTCCAAAATCTCGAGGAAACTCTCATGGAGATACTGGACAATCTGCTGCCGCAGGATCTTTGGCAGAGCTGCTTTGTTTCTTGCCCCATTAACACGGGGTGGAGGGTGGGGGATGGAGGGAACCATTGCTGCACACAGGCAAGCTGTACAAGAGCCAGGGTGGAAGCCACAGTCTTGGAGAAGACCCTCCCTTGATTCCCTGCTCACCCTCAGCAGTGAGATATCTCCCATAATGATCACATCCTGTAGAAAGTGTGGGGACAGGAATGATTATCAGAGCCCCCCTACAGTGTTGGCTCTACCCAAGAGCCACATGTCCAGTGTACAGCAGGATCTGGGAAGAGTGATTTACCCTGCCCCTGTGGCTAGTCACCATTTTGGGGGTCTTGTGGCTTATGGTGCTCGCCTGCAGTCAGCCAGTTAGTGACAGGTGTGTGAGTACTGGTTGTGTTTTAAATCACTGAACCAGTGTTCTGTGTGTTGCAAACAATACTGCTTCTGTAAAATGTTGCATTTAAACTTCACAGAGATTACCTTCGGAGCCCAGCCTCCCTCTTTGTTATCTGCGGCTGAGCGGCTGTGCAGAATTAGAAAGCGGCCACGAAGAACTAAGGAGGACTTTCTGTGTGATGTTATGATGCACTCTGCGGACAAAAAACAGGAATTGAAGGAGTGGCGGTACAGTGAGAAGAGGGACCAAAAGGAGAACGTGGCACACCAGAATGAAGCCACGGAGCAGCTCTTAAATGTTATGGTGCGCCAGGCGATACTAGCACAGCAAACCAAGCAGCTCCACGCCCGACCTCCCCTGCAGCTGCTGTCACAAAACTCTTTCCCATGCTCACCCCAGATACCGCCAACACCCACTTTTCAACCTCCTAGTTTCAGTCTATACTCACAGCAGTCCACTCCTCCCCTGTCACAGTCCAGCACTGCAGACTCCCACTACCCACTGCACTCAACATGCATCCTTCTGCAGTTTGGCCCTGCTGAAGTACAGTACCTGCGCATTGTACTCCAAAGGAGAAGGTTGGATATGATCCCTGGACATACACAAATCTTTAGCCATCCCAGGACCCCACCCCCTCCTGGGACCTTCCCTTCCCCCATTCCCCTCATTGCAGATATTTTTATGTTTTTGTTTGACTCTCTGCTTGGGTTGTTGTTTTTTAATAAAAGCATTGTGTTGGTTTGAAAGCAGCCTTTATTTTATTAATTGAAAGCAAACAGAGCCCTGCAAAGCAACAGACAATTATGTTAAACCTTCACAATACATCATCTGCACCAATCACAATCACCTCCTGCATTACAAGCACTGCAATCCTGAGTATAGTAACAAATATTAGTGTCTTTCAGCTTCAAATTGCTGCCTCAAGGCATCCCTGATCCTTATGGCCCCGTGCTGCACCCCTCTAATAGCCCTGATCTCTGGCTGTTCAAACTCAGCCTCCAGGGACTGAGCCTCAATGGTCCAGCCCTGAGTGAAGCTTTCACCCTTCCCTTCACAAATATTATGGAGCATACAGCACACAACTATAAGCATAGGAATATTGTCATCGGCCAGGTCCAGCTTCCCACAGAGGCAGTACCAGCGGGCCTTTAAACAGCCAAAAGCACACTCAACAGTCATTCTGCACTTGCTCAGCCTGTTGTTGAACTGTTTCTTGCTGCTGTCAAATTGCCCTGTGTATGGCTTCATAAGCCACAGCATTAAGGGGTAGGCAGAGTCTCCCAGGATCACAGTGGGCATTTTGACTTCCCCCATGGTGATCTTCTGGTCCGGGAAGAAAGTCCTTGCTTGCAGCTTCCTGAACAGGCCAGTGTTTTGAAAGATGTGTGTGTCATGCACCTTTCCGGACCAGCCTGTGTTAATGTCTGTGAAACGCCCATGGTGATCCACAAGTTCCTGGAGAACCATTGAGAAATACCCCTTGTGATTAATGTACTCAGTGGAGAGGTGGTCTGGTACCAGAATTGGAATATGCATAGGGTGATCAGACAGCAAATGTGAAAAATCGGGACGAGATGGGGGTAATAGGAACCTATATAAGAAAAAGACCTAAAAATTGGGACTGTCCCTATAAAATCAGGACATCTGGTCACCCTAAATATGCGTGCCATCATCGCCCCTCTGAGGTTAGGGAAGCCTATTTGTGCAAAGCCATTCACAATGTCACGCACGTTGCCCAGAGTCACGGTCTTTTTGAGCAGGATGCGATTAATAGCCCTGCACACTTCTGTCAACATGAGTCCAACGGTTGACTTTCCCACTCCGAACTGGTTAGCGACCGATCAGTAGCCAGCTTCCACAGTGCAATCGCCATATGCTTCTCCAGCGGCAGGGCAGCTCTCGTTCTCATGTCCTTGTGCTATAGGCCTGGGGCGAGCTCATCACACAGTCCCATGAGCGTGGCTTTCCTCATCTGAAAATTCTGCATCCACTGCTCATCATCCCAGACATGCATAACGATGTGATCCCACCACTCAGTGCTTGTTTCCCAAGCCCAGAAGTGGCGGTCCACTGTGGTCAGCTCCTCCATGAATGCCATAAGCTAGTACCTGTGGCAAGATCAATGTCACACTCCTCTTGCCTTTGTAGTTTAAGAAATAACTCCACTGCCACTTGTGACATGTTGGTCAGAGCGAGCAGCATACTGGTCAACAGTTCGGGATCCATTCCTGCAGACTGAAAAGGCAGGGCATGCAGTACACAAACCGTTGAAAGATGGTTCAAAATGTGGATGGAAGCACAGGGATTGCTGGGATGTGAAGCAATGCATCATGGGACATTTGGACAGGACCCAGGATGTCCAGTGACACCTCCATCTTCCCACAACTCTTAGTGGCAGAAGAGGAAGAGATGCTCTGTGAGATAGCTCCCCAGAGTGCACTGCTGCAAGTGCCACAAGTGCGAACAAGCTATTGCGCAGGCAGCTGACAGTGTGAACACACAAGAGCGGTTTCCCTTCAATGCTCTCTGAGCGGCTTTGTAACTCACAGCGCTGTAACTTTGCCAGTGTAGAAATGCCCTTAGTGATAGCTGAAATACACAAAAGATCACACAAAATTTAGGTTGCTTCCGGTCCCAAGAGACCAGTCACTCACCCTAGGTCAATTTGTACATCAGATCTCACACCAAAGACAACACTTGTAGCCAGTCCTATGTAAACTAACTAAGGGTTTATTAATTGGGGAAAGGAAATGAGAGACATGTAAAGGTTAAAGCAGGCAACATATATACACAAATGGGTTACAGTCTATGGTTCCAAAAGGTGACAGAGATGTAGCAATGTGTCAGCTCTGAATGTCTTTTAGGGTAAGCCCAAGTTTGTCTCTGGGGATCTCTGCTTCTGTTTCATAGCTCTGGCCCTGTGAGATTCCAAACAGCAAGAGATGAACATTTCTCTTGTCTCACTGCTGCCACCCAGATCCTGCACCCCACACCACTGCCTTCTGCCCTGGGGAAGCGACACCATGGTGGGTGCAGGGGGAAATGCCTCTGGGCATGTGTGACTTGCCTACACCCTTCCCACAACCCACTGGTGGGTCAGGACCCAGCATTTGGGAAACAGTGCCCTAAATCCTGGACTGGATTTGGAAGTCATGGAAATGACACGGACTAGAGCTGGGGAAATAGATCTGGGTTTTTCTGTTTGCTGGAAGTCTGAAACATTGAAAAATTTGTTTTAGGTTGACCAGAAAATGATTTTTTTTTTGTACTTTTCAGAAAATCCAAAAGAAAAATTCATTCTGGGTCAGTGGAAAGGTTCTGGTTCAACAGAATCAAAGTGTTTTGTGATTTCGACTGTTTGTAAACTTTTTTGATTTTAAGAAAATTAAAGGAAATTTCAAAATGTTGATTCAAAACATTTTGATTTTTTGGGGGGAGAGAGGACTGATTTTTGACTAAAACAATTCCGTAAAACCGACATGAATTTGGTACATTTTTCTGTTTTGTCAAACCTGCAATTTTCACTTGAAAAAGTTTCAACTGAAAATTTTCACTGACTTCCCCTGCTGACACACTGCCCAGCATGTGTCCAAAACCCCCAGTTACCACTTGTGCTATGGATTGAAAACATTGCACGGAGCTTGTCCTGCTTCCGTCCTTGGCTCCTGTCTGTGATCCCTGGGGGAGTGCGAGGAGTAAATGCGGAGGCAGACTTGGAAACTCCCAGGACTCGCGAGCCAGGCAGTTTGGTGACTACAAATGCCAGCTGCACTGCCTGCTCCCCTCTAAGAGCCCGTGCAACAGGGCATCTCAAAAAGCCCTCTTAGCATAACTGCATGGGGAGGACAGATCCTTTGGAAGATGATGCTGTCCCCCTTCTGTTTCCATTCTGCCTTTTGTGCCAGCTCTCTCCTTTCTCAGCGAGCCAGGCCGGCAGTTACAACAGCTGCTTTCCCAGTCATCGACAGAGCTGTTTAGTTCTCCTACCCTGCTGGGTATTGTGGGCTGATTGTATTTTTTCATTGCTTAATGGAATGGTGCCGCTGGAAGGGGGCTGGAGCCCATGGGGCCCTGCAGAATGGAGTTTGGCTCCCCTGCAAAGCTGGCATGGCAAAGGTGAGGCTCCGCCATGTGCCAGCTTAGATCCTACTCACCGCTGTCGGCTGAGCGAAGCACAGTGACCTACTGAGCTGCTTTTTAATGGGACACTCTCTTCATTTAGGTTTCAGAGTAGGAGCTGTGTTAGTCTGTATCCGCAAAAAGAACAGGAGTACTTGTGGCACCTTAGAGACTAACAAATTTATTTCAGCATGAGCTTTCGTGGAATGTTCCATTCTATGCATCCAAAGAAGTGAGCTGTAGCTCACGAAAGCTCATGCTGAAGTAAATTTTTTAGTCTCTAAGGTGCCACAAGTACTCCTGTTCTCTCTCCATTTAGTGAGTTTAGTGCAGGTGAAAGGCAGTCCAAAAGCCTCCCTCTCCGTAGAGCAGCCACAGTCTGGGTCACAGAGCATGCTCCTGCCACACTGCTTTGTGGAGTGGCGCTCGAGGGACTGCTTCTAGGGGTGATCAGGTCCACACCCCTTTGGCCCCTCTGCTGGGGTTGCAGTTAGGGCCAGTTCTCTGATTCCCAGACCAAGAGGACCTGGCCTGAGAACCACCACGCTCATTACACATCAGCTAGTAAGGGCTTCTGCCCACTTCTGCCTTGGACACCATTCCAACCACTGATGTAGGTGGGAAAGTGCCTGGGTAGTGGCTTTGGCATGTTACATTTTGAGGGGGAAATCACAGATGAGCTACGAGAACACAGAATACATGTCCCGTATTTGAGCAGAACCTGCCCATACCTGACGTTTTGGGCTTAGTCTGGCAAAGCCCAACCCCCTGCTTGGCCCATTACTGGTCTCCCAGCCATCTGTCTTCCTTTTTCTCCTTTTTCAGAGTGTTTTACACCAGTCCCTCCAAAGCCTCTCTGGATCTCTCTTTTTCTGAACGGTGAGTCTATCTGCAGTGTCTGCAGAAAATCAAATTCAAAGGGGCTCAGTCATGCCTGTCCAGGACATTCGTGTAGCAAAACTTATGAAAACTGCAAGCTCAGGGCTACCGCACAAGCCTGTCACCTCGGGAGCTCGACATGGACAGCCTGCCTGGGTCAGCAGGGAAGGATTTTGCTAGTCCTCCATCTCAGTCCTGAACATTTGTCTCCTTGCAGAATCACTACAGAATGCTGCCTCGTTTTCTGCCTGCTTAGGAAAGGTACATGGCTGGACCCCGGCTGCAGGGCCAGGACTGCAGTGCTGTAGCAGTGCTATGTGGGCCCATGAGAGGAACAGCTAGAGGTCAGGAGAGAGGAGACTGGAGGGTAGGACTGGAATACTAGAGGATCTGCAAATTGGGATCATGAAGTCTCAGCAAGGGGCAGGAATGGAGTAGGAAGAGGATGTGTGGATCAGAATTGACTATGCTCTTTTAAAAGAGAAAACAATTCTACACAGACACCCCCCCAGTTGCACGCTTCTGGCTGGGCAAAATAAGAGTAACAAAACTCATTGTTTCCTCACTCTCCCTGTCCTTTCCTTCTGTCGTCCCCAATTATGTCCTGGCTGCATTCTAAAGGGTGAGCAATCTGGGGCAGGAAGGTTTGGATAGTGGGATCCTGTCTGGGGTCACAGGTACAGCTGGAATAGAAATAAGGAATATTAAACCCGCTGTTTTCTTCTGGGCTTTGTGGACTTTAATGTTGTACACCAATAGCCCGATGAGGGGTGCTAAGGCAGGTAGGCCAGAGGTGCGTCAGCAGAGCTGTGTCTGGTGGAGGTCTCCCAGTGACATCTAGTGATGCTGCTCATCAACAAACCAAGGGCCTGGTGTGGATTTTATCACTCTTCAGTTTGGGTGTGTCCAGGGGTGGGGGGACAGCTAATCTGATTGGCTAAAATTTGAGAGCTGGCTCAGGCTGAATCCTCCCTAAAGGCTGAAAGAATTTGGTTAACTTAAAAAAAAGTCCCTGCATCTCTGCACTTCTTGGCTCCTGCTTGGAATAGAAGCTAGGATGGCAGGTGGAAGAGCTGTGGGAGATGGGACCAGCATCGTGAGCTGGTAGGATGCCAATTATTTGGACTCCTTGGGCGTGTGGGTAACTGGGAAGCAAGGTGAAGGAAGGACTGGATTGTCAGGGGCTGGCATGCCCAGCACCCTGTAGGACTCACACTGTCATGTGGTGGTTCTTACCTGATGGGTGATCTGAGAGAGCCTGTTCTTCTGCCAGTCCCAACCCTGTCTTGCAGGCAAGTGCTCTGGACTAGACTTCCTGGCTGCTGCATCTCCAGCCCTTTGAGGTTTGCCCGTCCCTAGCCATGAGGAGACAGTGACCTGGAGCGCATGACAAGTCCTGTCAGTGCTCCAGTCCATCCCTTGTGTCATAAACAGATAGTTAAGGGTTAATGTCTCTTTTACATGTAAAGGGTTAAGAAGCTCAGTGAACCTGGCTGACACCTGACCAGAGGACCAATGGGGGGACAAAATACTTTCAAATCTTGGTGGAGGGAAGTCTTTGTTTGTGTTGTTTGTTTTGTTTGTTGTTCGCTCTTGGGACAAAGAGGGACCAGACGTACAACCAGACTCTCCAAATCTTTCTGAATCAGTCTTTCATGTTTCAAACTTGTAAGTAGCCAGGCAAGGAGGATTAGTCTTATGTTTGTTTTCTTTCAACTTGTGAATGTTTTTCCTTTTGCTGGAAGGATTTTTACCTCTGTTTGCTATAACTTTGAATCTCAGGCTGGAGGAGGGTCGGGGGGAGTCCCTCTAGGCTATATGAATCTGAGAACCCTGTAAGCATTTTTCATCCTGATTTTACAGAGATAATTTTTACCTTTTCTTTAATTAAAAGCTTTCTTTTTAAGAACCTGATTGATTTTTTCCTTGTTTTGGAATCCAAAGGATTGAGTCTAAACTCACCAGGGATTGGTGGGAGGAAAAGGAAGGGAATGGTTAATTCCTCTTTGTTTTAAGATCCAAGGAGTTTGGATTGGTGTAGCTTCCCAAGGCAACCCAGGGAGGGGAAAGTCGGGGCGGGGGGGGAAGAAGGGAGGATTGTTTATTTCTCCTTGTTTTAAGACCCAAGGAGTTTGGGTCTTGGGTTCCCCAGGGAAAGTTTTGGGGGAACAGGAAGTGTGCCAAACACTATATTTTTGGCAGGTGGCAGCATACCAAATTTAAGCTAGTAATTAAGCTTAAAAGTGATCATGCAGGTCCCCACTTTTTGGACGCTAAAGTTCAAAGTGGGGAAAAAACCTTGACACCTTCGGTTTGCATCTCCTGCTTGCTGGCATTTCTCTAGTGCAGTTCTATGCATGGTGGGGGGGAGGGGGTTCCATCCCACTTGGCTTTCTTTCTAGTTCTGGTCAGGGCTGGCTCCAGCTTTTTTGCCACCCCAAGTGGCGAAGCAGAAAAAAAAAGATAAAGCCGCAATCGGCAGTACTTCGGTGGCAGCTCTACTGTGCCGCTTCAGTCTTCGGCGGCAATTCAGCAGCGGGTCCTTCACTCCGAGAGGCACTAAGGGACCCACCGCTGAATTGCTGCCAAAGACCCAGATGTGCCGTCCCTTTCCATTGGCCGCCCCAAGCCCTCTCCCTCCTCTTGCCCGGCCCTGGCTCTGGTTCTCCCTCTGGATTTCAAAAGCAGCAGCTGGATTTTATGTCTGATTCCTTCAGTGTCAAGTTCTGCAGTAAACCCCTCTGTCTCATCATTAACAATGACAGGAGTCCCTGCTGGGAGAATGATAAAACAGCTAATTAATGAGAGAGCCTAATGCAACCGTGAGCAGAAAAAAGGGAAAACAGAGACCCAAGATGTCCACCTAGCAATCTGCCTCTCACTTCCCCCAGCACTGGGGCTGCAAAAGGCAACACCGGTACAGTGCTCCGTGCCACCTCCCCTGGCAATGTGACCATGAAATACATGGAGAGTGGAGATAAGAACAGTGATGCTAAGCAGGTGGTTGTATGAAATACGGAGAACCGCAATGCCCGGATAGGAATCTCTGTGTGATGGGCCCTGCCAATGATGTCATGAAACACATAGGCACAGGGAAGCCACTCTGACGTGGCACTCCCTGTACAAGACTTGACGCACAAGCACAGGGAAGATGTGTCATGCCAACATGACATGCAGTGTTCCCTGGTCATGCTGCCATGGAGCAAGCAGCTGTGTGGGTGGGGTAGGGGGGTTGACGCATAGCATCAGTGCAGCACAGACACTGACTAACCCTTTCAGTTCTCCCGAGATGAGAAAAGAAATGTTGACCATTGGCCCATCTGCCTAACTGCAAGCATTAAAATGGTCGCCCTGCAGGCTTCTTGGGGAGCTAGCACCGAAAAAGGCAAACAAGCCAAACCTGCAGGGTGAGAGGAGCAGAGGGGGTCACCTGGAAGCAGTCCCCTTGCATATAGCATCCTCAGGGAGCAGAGGGGGCGAGGGGCCGTGTGGAGAATGTTAGGTAATGTGCTCTGCTAATTTTATTTGTGGGGGTGTGGGACAAGAAACCTGTGCTGGACATGAGATGTGGTTTCACATCCGAGGACTCTGCAAAGCCCCTTTTGATTACCAGGAGGCACTTTGGGGTGTTCGTTCAATCAGGTGAGGATGGCTGGAAGAGGAAGTCTTGGGGCTGGCGGGAGGGAGTTAGAAGGTCTTGGGACCTGGCTGAAGGGGACCTGCATTAGTTCATCCATGGGGATTACTTGTGATGAACAAAATAAGAATTTCCTTCTTCAGTGCGGAGTGGAGCTGCGCTGACAGGGTTTTCCTGCCATGGCCTTCAAAGAGGACTTGCCATCCTTCAGTGCGCACCCTGCTCCTGAGGTCTGGGCCTTCGAACCAGGACCAGAGTGAAGGTGACAGGTGGTGAAATGTCCTAGTGCAAAGCTCCGTGGTGGTGGCAGTGGAGACCCAAGCTCAGGAGTGCAGGAAACCCAGGGCTGGGAGCAGTCCCTGGGGCAGGACACTCCCAGCAATCGGAGATGGGGTGCAGCTGGGTGTGCACAGAATCATAGAATATCGGGGTTGGAAGAGACCTCAGGAGGCCAACCTCAACTATGCAGTCCTCCATCAGGTGGGCCCTCTTCGGATGGGGACCTGCCTTCTGTCCAGCAGCTCCCAGCTGAGCCCTGTGCTTTGGAGAGAGCCCCCCCCGTCTTCCCTTTCTCCGCAGGACCGAGGTGTGGTGGGGGAAGGGGTGGCCGTGGTCCCGGATCTGCGCTGGCCGGCTGCTGCTGGAGCTTTGCTTGGCCCTGCAGCTCTTTAGTATCCGCTCTGCGCCCCCCCGGCACGCTGGCTGTGCAGCCCCTTCCCCTCTCCGCGCTCTCCCTGCTGCCCCCGGCTCCCCGCCTGGGGGCGGCTCCGCGGCGCTCGGGGGAGGGCGCACGGCGCAGGAGGGCTCCGGAGGCACAGCGCCTCCAGCCAAGGTCACGGAGCGGAGCCGCGGGTCTCAGGAGAGGAACAGCTTCGCCCCCAGCCACGCTGCTGCTACTGCTGCGATTCCCGTTGGGGCCGGGAGCTCGCCGGGTGCCCCGGCCAGGCGCTATGCGCCGGGCTCCAGCCACGGGGCGCGGGTCGGGGACCGGCGGGGAGCTCGCTGCGGAGTCGCGGTGGCTCGGGGCCGAGGGGGCAGTCCCCGCGGGGCGTGTCTAACCCCCCCTAGCGGGCAGCGTTTTTCCCGGCCGTCTTTGCCCCGAAAGCAGCGCCCCGCGCCCCTCCCTCCGAGCTGTCCGGCCGCCTGGCCCTGCGCCGCAGCATGGACACGTCGCAGCCAGGGGGCTGAGCGGAGCGCGGAGATGGAGACGGCAGGAGCCTGCGTGTGTCGCTCCCAGCCCCCTGCAGCTCCGGCAGAAACTTCCCGGGGCAGCCCGCTCCCTCCTCTTGCCCAGCCCTGCTGCTGCCCGGCGCTGAGCCCTGGCCGGCCGCGCTGCTGGCGGGGAAGGCGGGAGGAGTAGGAAGCGCCGAGAGGGGCAGCCGCCACCTAAGGTAAGGCGCGCGCCTCCCGGGGGCAGCTCTGCGGCGGGTCTGTCTGGGGAGGGAACTGGGGGCGACCAGCACCTGTGCCCGGCTCGGCCCAGCCCAGCCCCTCGTTTGGAGTCCGAGGCTAGTTCTGCGGCACGAGCCAGCCCGAGTCCTGCAGTGCTGCTGGCTTTCCCGGCGGTGTTCAGACCGCTTCGCTCGGCGCGTTTGCCCCGGCTTTCACTGGGGCTGCCGGGTGGGCGCGCCGCGGGACAGGTATTTGCGTGGAGACCTGGGGGACGGAGGAGGAATGGTCATGGTTTGGGATGATCAAACAACCATCGTGTGTGTGTGTGTGTGTGTGTGAGAAAGAGAGAGAGACTACACAATCCCCTTCCAGGAACACAGCCAAGCACACACAGAAACAGTATATCCCTATACTCTCAATCCACATACACCCCCCCCCCCCGTATGCACACACAGCCCTTGCCACACAACCCCCCCCAGCATCCCCTGTCCGACTTGCACACTCCCACCCCACCAAGTGCAGAAAGTCCTCTGTCCATATACACAGCTCTTTACATACACTCAAAGCTCAGCCTACTCCTATACACTCCTGCTCCCAGAATACACATATATGTCTGCAGGGCCTTTCTGGGGGGATGTGGCGGGTAGGCACCATGTGTGTTGCTTTGTGCCTGGAGTGCACTGCGTATCTGCCCATTGGCTGAAGCAGAGAGGGTGCGATGTGTTCCAAAGCCACACCCTGAAGTAAATGTGTGCTCCTACACACAGTGACCCCCGAAAACCACTGCCCCTGAAATAGGAGTGTGCTCCTAGTGGGGTGTGCAAGCATGTAGGCTGGGGCCCCACCAGAGCAACTTGGAAATGGATACGAATGCACACACCATAAATGTATGCACATTTCTATACATGCATGCCGACAGCTCCGAATTGCATTTGATGCTGGGATGTGCACACACCTCTCAAAAATGTGTGTGCATTCCTGTGCCTACATGCTGAGACCCCACATGTGCATGCACACAGATGGTCTCCGAATTTTCATCTCTCTCTAGGAAAACAGGTGTCACTTTTAACTCCTGCAGCTGCTGCTCCTCTGCAAAATAGCACACCAAGGTGGGCCCCGCATGCTTGTTCATTACTGGCCAGTGCTTGTCTTGCAAGTGTTCCCTACTTTTGAACTGAAATGTTTGGGTTTGGGAGCATCCATACAGCAAGAGTAAAGTGCTGGTGCATTTAATACTCTGGTCAGTGGCCCTTGGCTTCTGCTGTGCCAGCATTGTGCACTGAAAGGCAGGGGGTGGCAATTTATAACCAAGGGACCATCTTGTGAAACCTACTGCGCTGCAACCATGGTAGCTCAGTTTCTATGGAGATGGCTTAAAGCCTTCTTCTGAGTGTAGATTCCCAGGGAACTGTAGCTTAGCTTGGCAATTCCTTTAGCACTGGAAAGACCAATGTTTGATTCTCAGGGGGATTGGTGTGCTTGAGAGAGGGCTGTTTGATGCTTAGCGAGTAGGATCTTTGATTGGGAAGTTGTTTATTGCACTGCAGAGACTGCAGCTTAGTTTCTCTGGAGGTAAGATCCTTGCATAAGTGCTATCCTGAGGCATTGCATTTGGATTTTGCATACTGTCTCTGCTGCATGTCTCGAGTTTGATTCGCCAGTGCTGGGAGAGATGTTGGTTTCCTGTTGCTTTCTGCAGACTGCCCATTTGACAACGTCCCCTTCCCCAGGGTGAGTGGAAATTCATTCTCTGTTTGTTCAGCCCTGGGATCCCTCACTGGTCTCCCAAGCTTGGGTTAGGGGAATAATTGTCTTTTGAAAAGACAGTGGATCTAATGAATAAAACCAAAGATTGTGTCAATCACAGGAATTAGATAAGTGGCTGGCCCTGCATTACTCCTCTTTGTAGTTATGATTTTAATAATCTCAGCAGCGAGTTACTTCTGTTCCCTCATTGATGCGATCTTTATGTTGCTACTATTGAGACCCCTGGTGTCGATTAGGCTGTATCACTTTGACCCATTTTCACCACCAGGGTAGCTAAACGTGCTGAGACATGGCAATAAAAGAGGGTTCTGATCACTGAAGCCTTATCCACATTAGAGACAAAATTTTCAAAACTGGGTGCCTGACATTGTGCTCCTGTGTGCAGTGTTAAGGAGCTGAATAAGTGGCCTGATTTGCAAAAGTGCTGAGCGCTCAGTGTCTCCTATCCACCTGAATATGAATTATTGGGTGCTCAGTGCTTTTGGACATCAGGTGCAGATGCTGCCATGTTCTAAGCCGGCAGAACCTTTGGTGTAGCTCCCTGTGGCGCTCTTGGGAATAATCCAACAGGACATTGAGATGTCATATCAAAAAGAAAAAGTCCCAGTTGAGTGTGAATGATAGTGCTCTATGACCACTGCATATTGGCGACCCAGTAGAATCCCCAAGATTGGAAACCTGACTAACAGGCAGACAGCGCCTCCTAGTCAGGGCTCTGGTACCAACTCAGCCATTTCTTCAAGGGCAGACTGACCGTTGTTTGTCTAAGTGTTCAGAAAGTACATTGAATTGAAAGGGAGCTGTGCAAGGGGGACATGCAGGGCAGACTCAAACGCAGACTCCAGAGGCACTTCCACTAACGAAGGAATGGGGAATACTAAGGTGAGGGCAAAGTAATGGGCTCTCACAGCTGATGAGAAAAGTGATGATAATACTAATAAATTAAGCCTCTTCTCCATCAGTTCCAGTTTCCAGCAAGAGCTCTCGCATTCAGCCCCACTTCCTGTGCATCCTGAACAGAAGCAAAGGAAGAGTGAGAAGGGAAATGGTAAAGGCCTAGAGCCTGAATTTGGCCCAAGCCAGGCTGTAACCTGCTGTGCTTCAGAGCGGAAGTGTAGGGCTTAGTGATTATCTCTGGCTCTGGCAGGTGGCAGGTTCTTGACAGAGATAAATGGCTGGGGAAGAAGAGTGCCACCTTCTAAATTAGCAATGGAAGAGGCTGAGCTGGGCTCAGGTGAGAAAGAGACTTTTCTGTCTCTGTTGATAACATTTTGTACTAACTCAGACATCTGTGGTGCTGATAAACTTCTTCATGTATGCGCCGGGCTGGTTCCAGGCTAGGCCTTTTGAATAATGCATAGAAGCAAAAGGATCAAATACGCTGCTGTGAGAAATCTTAGAGCAGGATGGAATTTAAAGATGAGGCAGATACGAGTGGTGAGTGGTGCCTTATCTTATCCGGTACCCATGTCAGGCCTTCTGGATCAATCTCAGGAGCCCTTCTGGCTATGATGGGTGCATGGAGCATGCTTGGTGGGTTTGCTGCCAGATTCCTGAGAGAGTAACACCAGAATCAGTCGCAAATCAAAGGAGCATCAAGATCAAGGGAATGCTTTCCACATTTGCTTTTCGTTCACCCCCGGCTGTTGAGGAATAGAGCTCTCCTAGTGCTTACATGGAGCTTTGCAAACACTCGTCCTGCTGCTGCTCCTGGTGAAATCAATGGAAAACTCTCCTGTCTTTCAGTGGAAGCGTTAGTTAAGCTTGCCTCACAACCACCCCCTGGGAGTTAGCTGTAGTTAAAGCCAGCTCTCCCACAGCAAGATTACGCTGTTGTTATAAAGCATTTATACAATGCCATAAATATACACAGAAAGAACAGGAGTACCTGTGGCACCTTAGAGACTAACAAATTTATTTCAGCATAAGTTTTTGTGGGCTACAGCTCACTTCTTCGAATACCTAAATATACACAGTGCTCCCAGAAATGCATGAGACTTGTTCCCTACCTTGAGGAACCGACAGGCTGAATGAGACAAGGCACAGAGCAGTAGACTTGGCAAGGCTGGGGTGCGGATTATTGAGGAAGAGAAGGTAGTTGGGGTCGCTTGAAGAGATGAGGCTTAAGGAAGGATTCAAAGGGATGAGGAGGTGGTCAGAACCCTCGCTTGGGACTTGGGAGACCTGGATTCAATTCTCTGTTCTGCCATGGGCTGTGTCTGACCATGGACAAGACTTATGATCTTCCTGTGCCTCAGTTTCTGCATCTGTAAAACAGAGGTATAGCGCTGCCGTGCCTTCTCATGAGGATCAGTACATTACAGATTGTGCGGTATTTGGTACTGTGGCACTGGGGACCAGAAAAGAACTTATAGCTAGAAGGTGACACAGCCGGTCATGACAGAACTGAGACTAGCACTCAGGTCTGGGAGCTCCTCATCACTGGGTGTTATATCGTTGCCTCACCAGAAGTCTGGGAGTTGAGGGAAGGCTCTTCACATTTGTAGTCCAGTTACGGATTGGAGCTATAGTCTGGCTGTACTGTGCACAGTCATCCGCTCCCTCTTCACCACCTGTAGGGGAGACAGTCAGTCCTCTAACTGTTAAAGTTGCTCCTGCCCCAGTTCCATTTAACAAATGCCGTGGGGTTTGGGAGAAGGGAGGCAGAGAAGGGGAGCTGACCTACCGTGATCCTTCACACCTCTAGGCCATCCATTCAAATCCAGTTCAGGTCACGGGTGGTGAAGAGGTGTTACCATCAGTTCTTTGGCAATGCGCATACAAAGTGGTGTTGGCATCAGTCAGGTTCTTAGTGTACGGGTGTCCCCATCACAAGACCCAGCGGCATAATTGGCGCCCTTATTGGCAGCCTGAGTAGAGCATGTGAGAGCTAACGGGGACTGGCTGCCCCCATCTCATCCCAGAGGTGGCTCCTCTAGGCCAGGGTCACAGCACGTGGTAGGGCAGTGTGGGGGAAGCTGTTCTGAGGACAAGGGAATTCAGTCTCCACAGCACGTCAGTTAGGCAGCTGCTTTCGCCAGCCCTAAATTCTAGTGGAAACCAAAAAGATTTGATGGCTTGGCATGCCCTTGAACATCAATTCTAGCTGCAGTACAAAGGTTCAGGTCTAAGCAAATAAGAATTCTTCAGGGATTTCACACACATAAAGGCCCAGATTCTCAATTGGTGTAGATCGGTGTCATTCTGCTGGATCCAGGCTTATTTACATCAGTGATGGCTGTGTTGCACACAGCAGCATAGCTGCATTTCTGCTTCCTCATCTGCTCTGTCCTTGCCTCACTTCCTTCCTCTCTCTTTGTCCTTCATCCTGGCTCCTGATGGGAGGAGTTCCTGGGGTGTGCACCAGGGCAGGGCAGTCCAAGGATTTTGGGTGCCTTGGTAGGCTGGGGAATGTGAGGCTCTGGGCACTGGAGTCTTGCAGGGCTTTGTGTGGAGCCATCTCC
This sequence comes from Chelonoidis abingdonii, assembly GCF_003597395.2. Classification (NCBI taxonomy): domain Eukaryota; kingdom Metazoa; phylum Chordata; order Testudines; family Testudinidae; genus Chelonoidis; species Chelonoidis abingdonii. Next base: position 66,395,596 of record NC_133776.1, read on the forward strand.
ACCAGCTGTTCCGACCAGCTTTGGAAACAGAAGCTCATGTCCATCTACATCCGCTCTTCACAGCATATCTTGAGCGGGGTGGATTAATGCTGAATGACGTTAAAAACACTCTGAGCTCTTTGGAGTTCTCGCTCGCTCTTTTAAATTAATCAAAAGCTGGCTTCCGCAGCCAGTCAACAGTGAGATTTATCACTTAAACAGCATTATTGATTGCCTGGGAAGCCTGGTTTCATATTGATAGATAAGTACGCGTGCAGACAAGCTGGTGAGCCCTGTGCCATTAAAGGCACAGAACTTGTTGTGCCCGACCTATCCCCCCGCAGCTGGGGAACCACATCTGGTGCCCAGGGGGCATCAGCTTGCCAGAGTTAGCACTCCCTCTCTGAGTGAGAGCGGTGGTCTCTGTGTGTGGCACCGTGGCCAAATTTGGCCTTTCCTTCCTTGTGCACTGGGTCTTCTCCAGGGCGGCACCTTAACAGGGCCTGATTACTGCTTGGCTTTCAGCATTCAGATTGCTGCTTATATGGGAGCCACCTGCAGCCTGCTGTGTTAGCCTCTCTTGCACTCTCATGCTCACACCTTTGGATAAACTCACCATGCTAGTGGGGAGAGATGGAGGGGAGTGGGTCGGCGATATAGGCAGAGCACTTTCTTAGCTCGCTACGGAAATGTTTGTCCACAGCGCTGATTGGGCCGGTTAATGAATTGTGGGGGTCCTACCGCAAATCCTGCTGCTGCCATCAGTGCCCCCTAGAGGAGCAGGTGGCCTGGCAAAGAGCCTTCATCTGCAAAGTTGACAGCAAGGCTGGGAGTATGTTAACATGTGGGATGAGCATTTCAAGTGGGACGAAGGAACCGTTATTAGCTGTCACTTTGATCTTTCTGAGCAGCCTTGTGGCTGACCCATCAAAGGAGCCCTGCGCTGCCCTCCTCACTCTCCATATATTCCCACAGGGTGGCCATGATGCCCATCAGCCAAAGAGGCAGGGAGAAATGTGAGGCTTTGCCAGGCTGTAAGCAAGGGAGACTGAGCTGATGTTACTGTGTAGGGTGCTCATGATGGTATTTCTCCATGAAAAGAGCAAGGTGTCATAGTGGTCTGAAATGGCTCTTCTTGTAGATTAAGGAAAACAACAAGAACCAAGTTGAAGTCCCCACGAGAGACAGCCATGTATGTGCATTCTAACAAGGTGCACCAACTCTGTGAACAAAACGGCAGCTATCTTTGCACATGGGGAGAGTCCTTCGAAACTAAAATAAATGAATGCATATAAGCGAAAGGCCTCCATTTCATAGCTGTGTATGCCTTGCACGTTTCTGTGCTGGCTGAGGATACTGATATGTTCAGGGTGGGTTTCTTGGTACTAAAACTTCTCCAGAGAGGAATGGGCCCGTTGTTCAGAGGCTCAGGGGGTCTGTGCACAGGGTATTTTGGTAACTCTGCTAATCCTGGGAACTGTCAGAGAGTTCCAGCAGTACCCAGCTTCCCACTGCCCTTCCCCACCCTCTCTTTGAAGTAGGGCTACCAGTCCGTCTGTGGCACCATCTGAGGCCAATTGCAGCAGTGGTTCCAGGGTGTTTTTAGGGCTATCAGCTCCAGACTGCTCCAGCAGGGCAGTTGTTTGGGTGATACCAGTCGAGGGGACGTCCCAGAGAGGGAAGGTGTTGTGGAGGTATTGGTGCAAGGGGCTCTTGGTTGGGTGTGTATTCTCAGATAACTGGTATTTCCGTTCCTGCTCCTCTGTAAATGGTGTCTTTGAAGTCACCACCATGTAAATCTTTATGGGGTTCCTGCCTGAGAGCTCACATTTCCTAACAGGCAGTTCAGTGGCCTCCGGAAAAGGAGTTTGGTGACCTCAGTCCAGTTCCCTTGGGATGGGGTCTGCATCTCAAACCATTATGACAACTGGCGCAGTATTGGCAGAGAGGCTAAGAACGTGAATAGCGTTGGAGGCTGAGCTGTCCCCATACTTTAGGCAGTGCCACCAGGCCTGATGTGAAGCAGTGCTGAGCTTGAAACCTCTTTATCAGGAAAGACTCTGGGTCAGTGAAGCCCAGCCACAGTAGGGTGATGCTCAGGATAGGATTAAAAACCAAGCCAAGGTTCTGCTTTACCAGAGTTTTTACTCTGATTGTGTTATGTGTACTGCACGGTGTTGTACTGTGTTCCATCCCCACCGCATGGTAATACCTATCTCTGCAGCACAACTTGCCTCGCACTGCCCTGCATTATAATTTGCACTTGCTGCACAACAGTGTTTGTGCACTGTACTGGTCTGCATCTCTACTGCACGTCATTTTATACTGCACTGTCTGACACTTGAACTGCTCTTTCCTGAGCTGTGCTGCAATCTCCAAGGCTGGTGTGTGCTATACTGTGCCTCATTACACTGTAATTACGCTGCATTGCCCTGCGTGGCCCCGAACTGCCCTCACCCTGCATTGCACTGAAAGGCACTGCCTTTTGCTGTGGTGTGCACTTCATAACACCACACCTCCTGCCACTGTGTATAGGAAACAAAAGGGTTGGCTGCGGTCTGAGTGAGACGTTACCCTCGTTTAGTTTAAAATAGGGGGAGATTGGCACATGGCATCCTGTCCAATGCAGAGGCATGGGCAGCTTTGGAGGGGGAAATGTGGGGGGCTGCACTTGAGTTCAGCTTTGCTCTGTTGTCCCTTAAGTCCCTGCAGTATGACTAGCCTGAAATTGCAAGTCCCTGCTCCCTGAAATTGCACATCTGGTAGCTAGCGCAGCAGGTCTGTCATTGAATAATGAATTCTCCATGAATAGCAGAGGGAAATTACCAAAAGTGCCGGAGTGCGAGTTAATTGCATGCCCTGCCTTGAGATTTCATGGTACAAGCCAGTTAATGTAGACAGAAGACCCCAATCTTTAAGGCAGTTTTTGCTCCAGTGACTTTCTTCAACCCCCAGAAGCAGTGCAATGCCCGCAGTTGCAGTAGCAACCTCCAGCGAGTCCTGCCTCACCCTAGAGGTGGAATCATGCATGCGTGGAGTCAGGCACCAGTTTACTCTTCTTAGCTAATGATATGATTTGTCTGAGTGTGTTTGTAATGTTCCCATCTCAGTAGCGGCTGGGCATACTATCCAGATTATATGCAACATCACATGGAGATAATCCCTTACTCTTGAGAGTCCAACAGTTCTGGCTCAATCACTCATACGTACACCTGTGGCAGTCTATAGACAACCCAGTGTCTGATGAAGGAGGTGTTTCTTGCACTCAGAAAGGCATTAAACCTGGGTTCTGGAGCTTAGGGACTCTCCACTAAAAATACCGTTTCCCCAGCCCCCATCTAGGGATTGTCTGCAAAAGTGCTTTAGCCACTGTGAGGCCAATGTAATGATACACAGGGAGAGAGGCAGTGCTGAAGGCAGCCAGCTCCCAAACCAAGTTGGTCTTCATATATGAGCATCAGCACCTGGAATTGTGCTGGGCATTTTAATGTTCTCATACCAATCCAGTAGCTGTAGCAGATTGAAGCCGGTGGAATGCTTTGGTCTTCACAAGTAGCCCCAAGTATGTTGTTGCCCCTTTTTTTACCCAAGAAGCTAGTCAAAGTTTGGAGCCCTGGGGACATTCCAGTTAGAGGTAGAAATTGATAGTGTGGAATTTTTTTATGCAGTCTTGTTTATGTAGAGGAATGTACCAAGTCCTGCTTCTCCATACACAGGAGGAGCCAAGAACAAAAGGAGCAATTTCTTTGTTTCCAGATCTAAGCCCTTTCAGCCAGCTACAGCCTAAAGCTCTCTCTCTAGTTTATCCCAGGCTCGTACTGTGCTCACAGGCTATTGCTGGGCTTTCTGCCTCTCTCTTTGTTCTGTCTGTTCTCAGTTTCAGTGTGCAATGCCTTCCTTCACACACACACAAAACGCAAACAGTATTCAGCAAAGCCTCTCTCCCAATCTGTCCAAACTCCTGGGTGGATTCACAACCCCTTTTTGTCTTCAGTAGGGGGACTTTTTATGAGCTCACTCTGGCAGTTATGTGAATTGGTAGGTGCATTCACACCCACTTCCAATGGCATTTTAACTCAGCCCAGAACAAAGTTTCACCCAGCCCATAACAGCATCACTGCAGCAGGCCAGCCTGAAAGTGACAGAAGTGCAGTTGATTGTGGTGAGGACTGCATCCTCAAGGAAACCTTTTAGCTTGCCACAGATGGGTTAAAAAGCCCTGAGCAACTACTGCTACCTGGGAATCCAAGAGTGGGCAGGGCTTCCGACATGCCCTTTGTTTGTGTCCATCTTTGCAAGGGGAACTTGCATCTATACCTGGAGTTCTCAGGATCTTTCTCCATTCCTCAAATGATTACCCCCTTTGCAACCCACATCCCCTCTGTCTTCTTCGTGCTGAGTTTGAGCAGCTTTCTGACCTCCACATAACTGCCCGGTCAGGCGCTGGGAAAGCAAGGAGACTGCACCACCTGGAAAATGAGACATAGCCCAGAGGTGGGGTCCACATACTGAATGCATTGCAGCCAAAGGTCTCTCAGTTTCATCCAAGGCTTCACCTATATGTTGAACAGGAAGCGTGGCAAAATGGAACCCTGCAACACTGGCACGAATGGGACCCTGGGATGGCTTGGCACGAGAGGGCTCCTGGGATGGCTTAGCAGGTAACCACAATCACCACCCCCATAAATCTTCCCAAGGACAGTCTCCTCCCTTGCCTGTATGGCCTCACAAATGGATCACTAGCACTGTGTGATCAGTGCTGATAAAGCTAATGAAATCAGCCTGGATAGCTGACCTGTGTCCAGTTAGGGGAGCTAGACTATCAGAAGAGAGGTTTTGGCAAGGCAGTGTTGCCTAGTGGATAGGACACTGGACTGGGACTCGGGACCTGGATTCTGTGCCTGGCTTAGACAGGGTCTCTAGGTGTTACTCCAGACAGTATCTTCCAGAAGTAGTGATCACCCAGTCCACCCTTACCCACTTGACGTTAACAAAATAATGTTGTTGTATTTTTATGAAGCTAGCATAATTTACAGCTAAAATAGCACACAAGAAACATGTCCAGTCCAATCTCCTTTGTCATCTCATCTTTGTTTAAGGCCAGGGTGCCAGGAGGGAGGAGGAATGAAGAAGACAAAACACAAAAGGAAATTTACATCCCGTGTCACCAAGATGTGCGTAGTGCTGCCTAATGTTGCCATCTCACAGGGCTTCAATTTGTGGATGTTAAACCTGTATAAAAAGCTTTTCCTCAAGGAGGGGCATGTCCCCCATTCCCTTTATGGGTCTTGCTGTGAATCTGCTTCCAGATGGTTATGTGGCATGCTTGCACTGTTCAAAGGTTGAGGCAGTTCCAAAGCCTGCTGCAGATGGACAGAAAGCACTTTTGCAATCTATGAGTGACCATTGTATTTATGTTATCCTGGCCAGGACGCCAGGAAAAGAAATGAAATGAACCCACTGCTACTACTTTTATAGATTCATTTCTCTCTAGCATTCAAGCCATACGTTTTCCCAGATCCCCTGCCAATAGCAGGGAGCTAACTGATAATGCAGATGCTATTAATAAAGCAAGTGTTGTTACATATTCATATCAGTCAGATTTCTAATTCAACTACATGAAAAGAACATTCTGTAGCAGAGAAACATTAGGAAGGATAATGTAAGGTTCATTCTACCAGCACTGGCACATCCTACTCTGTTCAGAATCCTTCGTTTCAGGATTCTTGAATTAAATATTTCATTTGGCCCTCTCTGATCTCTCTCTAAACCAATCTGCTGGTTTTGCATCCCAGCACTAGGGACATTTTTGTCTGACTGTTTAACTCTGTTTTGCTGGGAGGAGCAAAGATCCATCATTTCCCATTCTAACAGACCTTGTTGATTAGCAGTAATGTTGTCCTTTTAGCTAGGTACCTGGCAAATGTGAGTTCCCCATAGAGATTTCCTTGCCTTCATTTGAGTTAGATACATTGATCTGCACTTAGTCATTCTTGCCTAGCACTGTCTGAGGCCACCAGGCTCCGTAGGCACTGATGATTCCCTGGGCACATCAGGACGGAAGGAGGACTAATATCATACCTGAAGGGTTGTCTGTATGAGAGCTGGAGGTGTAATTTCCAGCTTGAAGAGACAGCTCCATGCTCAGTCTGTTGGAATTAGTGCACTGAAAACAGAAGTGAGGCCACAGTGGTGCCTGGGGCGGGAGGGATTAGCAGCCCTGAGCATGCACCTGTGGTCTTGGATGGGATCATACTGGGTGTGCCTAGCCTTTCCCACCTCTCCTCCTGCTATGGCTACGCTTCTATTTTTAGCTTGTTAACTGGATCAGAGCTAGCCTGGGTATGCCCCCTCCAGCTGGGAGTCCCAGCTCCAGTGTAGTCACACGCTTAGACTCTTTCATGATACATAGGCAAATCAGCAGAGTCCAGCAGTTCCACTGCCCAGAGCTTGGAGAAGCTCTGCCCCCTCTCCCTCCAGGTACAATTAAACTAGAGCTGGAAAAGTGATTTCCAGCTGTGCTAGCTCTGATTGCTGGAATTAGCAGTGTAGGCACAGCAGAGGGGGGCACTAGCAGCCCGAATATGTACCTCCGACAGGGTCTGCTTGAGGTGGCTGAGCCCCTCCCACCGGTAGTGCCACGGTGGGGGTTACACTCTTGTTTTTAGCACGCTAACTCAGTTCAAACAAACTTGGATCTGTCTTCTCCAGTGGGAATCCCATCTTCCAGCTCCAGGATGACACACCCTTCCCCATAATCCCCCGCTTCAGTGCCTACAGCTGGAATGAGCTCTCTCGGTCCTTTATAGGGATCGCCTGACCCCTTCTCAGTTGGGTGTGATAATTGTACGGGGCCATCTGGCTCCAGCCCCTTTGGCCCTTCGAGGGGCAGAGCACCGTGTTATCTTTGTCCTGACATCCCATCCCCACGATGGTGGAATTCCTCTGTGAATGCATGTTCACCCAAGCCAAGCTGTGTGCGTTATCTGTTTCCTAGTAGCTGAGCTGGTCTTGTTTTAGGGCAGATTCTGCATGTTAACTTGCTATCCAGACCTAGCTCTCGAAGTGCATATTACCTTTATTTACCTTGATCACTGCTGTGCAGAACCAATTGATTAATTTGTCCTTGTCATAATATCTTTCCCCAGTCTGAACCTTAAGAGTCCAAAAAATGAGGTACTAGCATGAATTCCTCTAAGCTTAATTACCAGCTTAGATCTGATACGCTGCCCTCAGTCAGGACTTTGAGTGCCTGATAAACTCTGGTCTCCCAAAACCTTCCCTGGGGACCCCAAGACCCAGACCCCTGGCTCTTAATACAAGGAAAGTAAGCTCTTTTCCCTCACTAGTGCCTCTCCTAGGCTTCCCTCCCTGGGTTACCCTGGAAGATCACTGAATTCAGCTCCTTGAATCTTAACACACAGAGGAATTCCACCTCCCCCTCCCCTTTTTTCCCTCACCCAGAGGCAATACAGATTCAAGCTCCGTGAATCTAAAGCAAAGAGGACATTTACCTTTTTCCCCCTCCCCCTTTCTCTCCGGAAGAGAGAGACAGAGATAAACACAGAGAGCAGGTTTTTCCTCCCCCTTTCCTTTCTCCACCAATTCCCTGGTGAGTGCAGACTCCCTTCCTTTGCCTTTACAAGGGGAAAAAATAAATCAGGTCTTTTACAAGAAAAGTTTTTAATAAAAGAAAGAAAAAGTAAGAAATCTCTGTAATTTTAAGATGTAATATTACAGGGTCTTTCAGCTTATAGAAACTGGAGAAAAAGCTTCCTCCAACAGAAATACAATTTAAAATACTTCCAGCAAACTACACATTTGCAAATAAAGAAAAACAATTAAAAAGACTATACCACCTTTCTACCATTGTACTTACCAAATTGGAATAGAAGATTAGAGAGCCCGTAGGTACATATGGTCACTCTCAGAAACCAGAGAGAACAGCAGACAGAACAAAAGACACACCCAAGCTTCCCTCCACCCAGATTTGAAAGTATCTTGTCCTCTGATTGGTCCTCTGGTCAGGTGTTGCAGGCCACTGTTTGTTAACCCTTTACAGATGAAAGTGACATTAACCCTTAGCTATCTGTCTGTTTATGACAGTCCTGCTCTTCTGTTTCCCTTCCCTTCCAGCTGCTCTTCTACTGTATCCGTCTCTGTGTTAGGAGCTCTGACTCTCAGAGAGCTGTGCAAGTTTAACGTCGACTAAGTGGACGGAGTCTACTTCTCTGCTTGATTCCTGCACTGTAGCATTTTGTTAAGGACAGCTTTGCGAGGACTGTGTCAAATGCTCACACCAGCCAGCCTGGCTGGTGTTTATGCCATTTGCCACCATTCTATATGATCAAAGAGGCTGAATGCCTTCTCTACAACATTATATTGAGGCATTGCATCTCAGGGCTGACCTTGCACAGGGCCTTAGGAATATTACAGATGGATAGATAAACAGAGAAAAGACACCTTCCTTCTTTATTTTGTGTATTTTACAGCAGTGGTTCTCAACCAGGGCCACACATACCCCTGGGGGTATGCAGAGGTCTTCCAGGAGTACATCAGCTCATCTATCTATTTGTCTAGTTTTACAACAGGCTACATAAAAAGCCCTAGCGAAGTCAGTACAAACTAACATTTCGCACAGACAATGACTCATTTGTACTGTTCTATACACTGAAATGTAAGTACAATATTTATATTCCAACGGATTTATGATTCTATGGTAAAAATGAGAAAGTCAGCAATTTTTAAGTACTAATGTGCTGTGACACTTTTTAGTATTTTTATGTGTGATTTTTTTTAAGCAAATAGTTTTTAAGTGATGTGAAACTTGGGGTTCACAGGGCAAATCAGACTCCTGGAAGGGATACAGTAGTCTGGAAAGGCTGAGAGCCACTCTTCTGCAGCACCAAGGATGTTGTATAGGAGCCAGATATGACTGCAGGATCCAGGAACATTGCACAAGAAGTGCTTGTGATGGGTGGGCTCACACAGATGAAATGGGAATGAGCCAGCTGATAATGGGACACTTGCAATGCTAGGCTGGAAACAGATATACGGTGCTGTTTGGTTTTACAAGACTTATGCTCCCCAGCATAAGTTTATCTATATAAAAAACAAAGTGTACCAAGAAATCCCAGCAAAGGGCTAAATACACTTACAGAGTTGTTCCTACAACACAACATGGTTTTTGTCATCCATGCCTCTCAAATTGCAGCAGCATTTTACAGTAAGCCATAAATTGGAAGAAATACCTTATTATTCATAAAGCATTATGGATGTGTCTGTAAACGACTGCACAGTGAAGGCTGCATTGAGAAATGTGTGTAAAGCACAACTGAAATCTTATATTTTAATGATTGAATTCAGTCTCCAAATTTGGCCCAATAAATCATCAGAGGCTGATTGAATTTTTCATGTAAGTTTTTTCAGAAAATCTTTACTAACATTTGCAGAAGGAATGCTTGAGTTTGACCTTAACAATTGTACTTTTTTCTGCCTCCCTTGAGGTCTTCACGACCTACCAACTTTTCACAGACATGGTTTCAGGTTGGGACATGCCTTCAATAGTCCATTCAAGTCTCAACCCGAGGACTGCCCTTCTTCACCATAACCTAATTGATAATCGCCAGAGAAGGGAAATGTCCAGCTCCATCCTCTGGAAGATCCATCCTACCACAGGAAGAAGCTGCCTCTGTAGCAAAGCTGCAAGTTCCATGTGTCTGACAGGTTGTGTTTCAACTCTCCCCCTCTCCACCCCCTTTGTTGTGGTGGGAAGGCACGAGGCTTGCTGCTGAAGTGCCGCAAGAGTGGGGTTATGAGCCCTGCTCTCCAGCTTCTTCCTTTGGCCAATTCCCTGTGGTTTGTAGAGGGGTTCCAGGTCCGTCAGACTGGGATTCCCAGAAGGGTGAACCCCTCCCAAGGAGCATTAAGGGAAAGGGGGCGCAGAGATGGATTCCCTCATCCTCTTCTCTCCTGTTCAGTGCCCTGCCTCCCTTTAGAGCACCACCCTTTAGAGCAGCACAGGAGACAGACAGCTGGCTCTGTGGGGCAACATGGAGGAGTGGAGCTCTGAGCATGAGTATGGGGAACTGGGAGAGATGGGAGACAATGGGGCTTCCTGCAGGAGGGGATGGCACATCAGCATTGACAGCTGTCCCTGTGTGTAACAGGCTGGCTTGCCCAGGGCTTGGAGAGCCTGGCCTAAGCCAGCCCTGACTGCAAGATGAGCCCCACTGGGGGGAATCGGGTAACTCCAGTAGGAAAAGGCTCTGGAGAAGGGGGTAGGTCAGAGGCAGGAGGAGAGCGTATGGAGCTGTGACTGAGGGAAGGAGCAAGTTTGGCTCTTGCAAAGCCCTAGCAAGGTAAAATCTGCCAGCGAGAGGTAGAGGAGGGGCAATGAGCTGAAAAAACTCTGTGTGGGTTTGGGATTGTTGAGTTCTGTGTTTTGATCAACTCTGTTGCCAGCCGGAGGAAAAGGTGTGAAGGGCTGGTTAAAGAATGCTCTGGGAAGGTCAGTGGAGACTGAGGGAGTTATTGGAGGGGCCTGGGTGAAGGGGAAATAGAGATGGGGAGGCCACCCTGTGAAGTGCACTGAATAACTATATACTGACTAAACAGCTTGACAGAGTCCCTGACACAGTCTTCATCAGCCTGGTGTTCAGGGAGAAGGCCTTCCATTAAAATGCAGGAGACCACCCCGTTAAGGCACTGTCACTGCCCAGCCACCGCTCATTAACTTCACAAACCTCCCTCTCCTGGCACGGGGAGTTAGGTACCCTTATCCTTATTTTACAGATAGGGAAGCTGAGGCCCAGGGAGGTTGAATGATAGTGACCCAAGTTTGTACAGCAAATCAGCAGAAATGGCCAGAGTAGAACCCAGGCATCCCTGGCTCTCTGGCCCATGTTCAGTCTATTAAGACATACCCTTGTATGAAACTTATGGGCTGATGGTGTCAGGGTCGGCTCTTGCTGGGGAAGATGGCAGACGGGAGACACACAGTCTGATTTGTCCCCCTTTCAACTTGGCCATTCTCCAGTCACATGCATGCTACCAAGTATCAGAGGGGTAGCTGTGTTAGTCTGGATCTCACGCTACCGAATCCAAGTGGCAAATCCATTTCTCAGCAGAGCTGGCCCTGTGCTGTCCTGAGCTGGGGCATTAGAATGTTTAGTTGCTATTTGGTGTAGAAGTGACTGGGGATTGTGCATGGAGAGGAGTTTACAATTTGTATAAAGGCAGCAAAAATCCTAGGGCCATCTCAGTGTCCAAATTAGGCACCACAGAGGCAGGGCTGACTGCACCATACTGTGAGAGCTGGCTGCTGCTTGGGGCAGCAAAAAATACGGGCTGCAGCGTGTTTACTGGGTGGTTATTGCGGGGGAGGTTTGAGCGATAAGGAGCTTCTTTAGGGTATCAAACCCGTACCCACGCTGGAGAGGATGCAGGTTGTGAAGATAGCACAGTACAGAGAGGCAATACCCTGTTTTCATTCACAGACAGGAGCATCTTGCTGAGTGTGAATGGTGGAGGGGAAGTGCAATATTGTAGAGCACTATGAGATCAGTTGATCTCCAAGCTGCTGCCGAAAGGAGGTGAGCAGAGTTTTCCCCATTGGCAGAAGGTAGGGTGAGGCAGACTTACCCAAGACCACAGAGCCAGGAATAGACCCCACCTTTGCCAACTCCTAGGTGGGGTGCTTTAAGCACTAGACCAGGAGTCAGCAACCTTTCAGAAGTGCTGTGCCGAGTCTTCATTTATTCACTCTAATTTAAGGTTTTGCATGCCTGTAATACATTTTAATGTTTTTAGAAGATCTCTTTCTATAAGTCTATAATATATAACTAAACTATTGTTGTATCTAAAGTAAATAAGGTTTTTAAAATGTTTAAGAAGCTTCATTTAAAATTAAATTAAAATGCAGAGCCCCCCGGATCGGTGGCCAGGACCAGGGCAGTGTGAGTGCCACTGAAAATCAGCTCATGTGCCGCCTTCGGCACGCGTGCCATAGGTTGCCTACCCCTGCACTAGACAATGCTTCATGTCCAGGGAGCAGATCCTGCTGGGAGCTGAGTGACCTCGACACCTCGCAGAAGGCATGTTAGGCCCGGGGGGGGTGTGGATCATCATCATTCCCCACAACAATTGTGATCCACTAGCGCGATGCAAGCTCACAAGGCTGTGACGTGCTGTACGTGGTGTGCAGTGTCCCTGCTTCTCACGTAAACACTCCTTGCCCCCCCCCAGATCAATCAGCATAACTTCCGTGGAGAGCCAGGAGCCTAACTGAGGACTAGTGCTCAGCATTAATATAAAGAGCCATTGGCTTTCTCCACACTTCTCAGCTGCTTGGGCAGCTCCCTAGCACTTTAACTAATTGTTCCCCATGCCCTCTTGCAACAGGCAGCAGGTCTCCTGTCACACCAGCCTAGAATGGATCCTGCTGGGGCTGATTGTGCTTCAGCTGTGTCGGAGTCTTGGCCAGGAACATGGAGGAGGATGGAATCTGTCATGGTATTCAATGAACTCATCCCTGTGGTGAGTGTAGGTCTGAGTGTAATTCCCTGGGTCTGGTCTCTTGCACCCCTGAGGCTGTGAGCGTCTTTCAGTCTTCTTTAAGTGTTTGGACAATCAGCCAGGTGGAGGGAGCTTCATCCAGCTTTCCATGGGACAGACGTGATTTTACTAGGACGTGGGAGGTGCCACCTAAGGGAAGAGAGGCTCTGGGCTCCAAATAGCCAATAACAGGCACTTTGCCCCATCCATCCTCCATAAACCAAAGGAATTAGCTGAAACAGAATTCCTGGGGAGCGTATGGAAAAGCTGTCTCCTTCCATCCCCAGACATCAGGCTCAGTGCCACAGGAACAGCATTCCATGTGTCAACACCATGTGAGTGATCCGGAGGAATTCGTGAGAGAGAGAGAGCCATGGGGCTCACTGACCAGGGCAACCTGGGAACAAGTGAGACTTCTGCATCCAAACATATGCTTGCGGCCCTTGCTGTGAGCTGGCACCAGGGAGGGGGGATGATTTTGGAGTTCAAGGAGCTGATTTTTCAGCTGTGATGAACACCCAAATTCCAGTTTAAAGTCCTAGAAGCTGTATGTGCTCAGGGCTCTGCAGCTCTGACCTGAGCATATCTAGGGATCCATTAACACAGCCATAAACACCAGCTTAGGGCTAAACGCAACTCTGTGTAAGCAGGCATCTGTGGAAGTCAGTGGACTTGCACCCACTTACACCAGAGGATTATCTGGCCCAGAGTATGCTGAGTGCCTTGCAGGACTATGGGTACGTGTTCCTTCCTGTTCAGAGCTCCGCTGATTGCAGAACTCACAAAGCCCCAGTGCTCCTTTGGACACAGACTGTCTCATTTTGAATTAATTTTAAGGCCGTGTGAAAACTCTCAGTGGCGAGGAAGGATATTACTGCATACTGCAGCATCTCACAAAGAGACTTTTACAAAGGCGTGCTCAGCAGCAAGCACACGGGGCAGTTAAATGAGATCTGAATCGGGTTAATAACAGCCGGTAGCAGTGAAAGGACTCTACAAAGCCAAAGGAACAGTCCCCGTTGAGGCTCTCTGGTGACTTAATGCAGCTCATTCAGCTTGGAAGGTGGAAGAGGTCCAGTCATTTCCACTTCTTCTTTATCTTTGAATTGCACTTTCTACTTCTCCTGCATTAGCCCAAGCTCTGGACTGCACCGCCAGGTTTCAATTGAACAAATGCAGCTATTACAGGTGGGGGTGTGGAACAGTTATATTACAGTGGTGCCAAGAGGCCAAACAGCTCCGGGTCCCGTTGTGCTAGATGCTGTACAGACATACAGCATACGACCATCCCTGCTCTTGAGAGCTTGCAGTCTAAAAGACAAAGCATAATAGGTGGAGGAAGCAAACACAGACAGGGTGGGGGTGAAAGAGGGGAAGTCATAAAAATAATCAGATGGACACATTTCTTAGGCAATAATCACAAGTTACCAACTGCCCAGTTCGTATGCGACGGCAGCGCTCTGTATGCGTTACGGCAGAGCTGACTTTTTTTTTGAAGGGGGGTAAAGAGTTGGCTTTATGGGGTTTTTGACTGGTTGCTTTTCCCCATGTGTAAGTGATGATCTGGGTAAAGCCCAAATATGCTTGCGAGAGAAGGGAAGACGTGGGCATTCAAAGTGGGCAGCGTTGGTGGAGTGTGTATGTGTATATCTGTGTCTATAGATCTATCTATATATACAGACACACACACAAACTCCTATTACTTTTTGCTGGTGATCTTTTGTTTTCTTCTTAAAGAGATTGTCAGGTGATGCTGTCTAAGTGGCCAGGGCTGGGGAAAAGTGCAAGCAGTTACAAGTGAAAGCAAGTCCCTTGTCTAACCCATTGGGACTGAGCACTGAGACGATTTTGTAGCAGCAGAGCTGTCTTGTAATTTAGGTGATAATTTTATTTTGGAAATAACATTAGGATGCTTACAAGCTAGGGTTTTGTGAAGGCAGCTGCTGCCACGGGTTGAGCAGGCAAATTTGTAGTTATTTGCTCTTCTGCTCGGCACTTTCTACTTTCATTTTCTGCAGCAGGGCTATCATTTAGAAAAGGCTCCACTAAATTTTCAATTTCTTCTTGAATGATGATCTCCATTTGATTTGCTTTTATATTTTTCTAAAGCGGCTGCGAGCCTGTGAGCACGAACTAGAGTGGTGCATGTCTGCATACGCGTGTGATGCCGGAATCCTGCTTATCGGCCACATGAGTGTTTGTTTGTAAACAGACTGTGCTGGAAAAAGGCTTGAGGGGCATGTCTAATGAGATGGGGGAGGAGACTGATCCCCACGGGATGTGGAGTGGGACAGCCCCTCTTGTGGTTTAACGGGTATGACAGGAAGTCAGAGCAGTTGGGTTCTGTGCCTGGATCTGCCACTGATTTCCTGTGGAATCTTGGGCAAGGCACTTGATCTCTGTGTGATCTATAAAATGGGGGTGATGCCCAACTGTCTCACTGGAGTGTAAAATAGTTCATAATGGAGGCTTTGCATCTTCCCCCGACACGTCTGCTGATGGCTGCTGCCAGCAGCCAGATACTGGCCCAGCAGAGTCATTTAATCCAGCTGGCATGACAAGGGACTAGCTTATGTGGATAGATGTTAGTGTGGTGGGTGACATCTGGATAATATGAAGAGCATGCTGATTTATTTACTGCACTTTCATTCCTCTGGGAGAGGAAATAGCAGACAGTGGCCGAAGTCTGCTGACATTTACTGCGGCATGAGTGATCCCGTCTCCCCTCGCCGGGGAGGATAAATGTCACGAGAGGGACGTTTGTGTCTTGGTTAGTAATGGTGACAAGGCAGGTAAGGTATCACGAAGCGAGGGACCAAGCCTCCTGGGGCTTGGAGTTTAAAATCACTAAGGGATCTGGCTTTCCGCACCTGGCTGCGCTAACGTAATGAGTGGATTCCTGCTCACACCTAAGGTCTCTACGTTAAATTACAGTGCTCAAGGCTCTTTGCAGTCAACACTTAACTGATATCGCTGAAGGGCTCTCTCAGTCCAGGCTTCCCTTGTGCATTAGGAGGCTCTGATGGTCAGGCCGGGCCAGGACAACTCCTCAGAGTCCCCTCCTCTAACAGCCCGTTTTAGGATACACACTCTGTCTGAGCCTGGCTCGTTCCCATCATGGCAGCATTTCCAGGCAGCTCTGGCATGCTCTCCCTGTGGAGAGCATTCACCTTCTGTAGTCTATTTCCCCAAAACCTCTCCCACACGGTTCCCCAAAAACTCAGTTCGACTCCAGTCTCATCGCTCAGGTCCATGTATCTGGCACACAGCAAAGCTAGGCTGAGTTGATCAGACTCAAACGCAGGAGATGGATGCAGGATACATCATAGATGCCAAATTATACAGAAAACTTCTTCCTTTGTATACGTTTACTCATCACATTGTGTGACTATATGTTAAATCACACACTTCATGATTGGCTTGGTTTCTTGTTAGGAACCAATCTCTGTACAGCATGCTTTGGCCATAGATAACCTGACCTCTACCATCTCTTATATTTAGGCTTGTTTATTAATACCAGGATGTTCCTGCTGCTCATAGCTAGTCAGGTGACTCCAGAATACAGCTTGTGATGGCAATTTAACTTTCCATTCACTTTCCCAATCATGCCCACTAAGAAATGAGGCAAGTTACTAATGTCAGGTCCAGCCTACACTAGTCTATTCAGGTTCTTGTACCACACTCATCACTGTAGTATCTGAGACGGTCTGTTTACTACGTTGCTGTTACACACAATGCCGTATTTGGTTTCACAAGTCTTCAAGATGGTTCCTGTCCCTGGCAGAGAAGGCATTGCACCAGGCTGCAGCTTGCCTCTGGTCCCCAAATGAACAGGAATGGCAAAAGTACAAAGAGGGTCAAATCCAAAAGACTGTGTAACCCTGTTCTGGGAGGGGGTGTCCTACCCCCCTCTTGACTTTTCCTTATATTCTGACAACACTTGTATAGCTTGTCATGAAAAATGAACTTTGACTTGGACCGAAATAGCTTTTGATGGCACTTGGAGAAAGCTGGGGAGGTGCTAGGAGTGAGGGAGAGGCTAGGAGGTTTGGTTTGGAGTATGATTGAACTTCTAGTAGTCTGCTAGCTGCTGCCCGTCAATAAAATTACAATAGATATGTGAAAAACAGCACAGGGAGATACACGTATTGGAATGGGAGGCAGCAGAGCTGGAAGAGACCTACAGAGCCATCCACTCCCTTTGACTGCAACAGAGCATCATTCTCTAGTACGCTAATTCCCCTGTGATTTTTATCTAACCTGTTTCTGAATGCTGCTAACTTAACTGTCTCCACTAGGCAGCATAGTCCCTTGCTGTCCTAAATGTATCACTGTTAGGAAATGTGTTTAGTCTGTATTTTTTGTTCTGATCCATTACTCTTTGTTTTGCCTCTCTCAAGATAACCAAAGGCCCTTCTCTTCCCTATAAACCTGACATGAGTGGTTTCAGATTGCCCCCAGTCCCACACTCATAGGTCCTATTTGTGAATGGGGCGGTGGCATGACCTTATGGTTACAGTGCAAACCTAGGAGTCCAGGGAGCATGGGCGGCAGGTATCATAGGCCAAGGGAGGCTGAACCTCCCCA
The DNA here is from genome assembly GCF_003597395.2 of Chelonoidis abingdonii. Lineage (NCBI taxonomy): Eukaryota > Metazoa > Chordata > Testudines > Testudinidae > Chelonoidis > Chelonoidis abingdonii. The sequence goes on from NC_133776.1 coordinate 66,412,717, forward strand.
AACAGCCCTTTGTGGCCCCACCCATGCTCCGCCTACAGACCCTCACTTGCGTTTTTGCAGTTCCTGCTTCCAGGCCCAGTCTGGGGCTGATTCTGGGCTGCTGGGACCGGTGCTTGCAAAGCCCAGGGGGCGCTGTGGCCAGGCTGTCTGCCCGGCACTCCAGTGCATGGGTTGGGCTGGGCCCACCCAGCACTTGGGGGATGGGAATGCTCAGGCAGCCCGAGGCTGGGGCAGGACAGCCAGCAGCCACAGTGGGGGTGTTCTGGGCTCCAGCAGAGAAGGGAGGGGCAGAAGAGGAGGGAGAGGGGCAGGGCCTGGGGCAGAAGGGAGGAGGTGGGGGACTAGCTGTCCATGCCAGGGAGTGCTATTCTTGTCTCATCTCTGCCATCGTATTGCTGGGTGACCTTGGGCCAGTCACTCGTCTTTCTGTGCCTCTGTTCCCCATCCCAAAAATAGGAATGTTGCTTATCCTCACAGTGCTCTGAGATCCTCTGATGAAAAGTGCTGAATAAATGGAAAGCACTGTCCTCTATCTCCTCTGTTATTTCAGATGCTTGTTTTTTATCTATTTTAAGGCCAGCTGGCCAAGATGGGATGATCTATCTCTTAGTGCGTGGAAGAAATGTAATGTAGCATTTGGCTAAATTGATTTTTTTTTTTTCAAACTGCTCTTATCTTTGCTGTTCTTCATGCAGGCAGCATCGTTTTGGTAACCAAGGTATTTGCATAATATGTATTTTGTGGTAATTGTTCCAGTCCTGAAAAAGTACACATTAGCACACAGTATTCTGATGGCTCATGCTGTCTCTGATGCAGGGGCAAGGATAGGAGGAGGTGTCCAAAGGAGGCATAATCTAATCCTTCTCTGAACCACAGCTCTGCTGCTGGTAGGATTCCTCGCCCTTCCTAATGGCGTTCAGTAGAAATGAGCTCTGGGGAGCTATTTGCCCTATGTCAGCACTTGACACTTTCATTCAGAATATTCATTTAATGCTATTCATGCAGTCTGAAAGAGCACCAAAGGAAGCAGTTCTGTGGTTTTTCCAGATTGGCCCGATGGATAAGCACGGGACTGGGAATCAAGATATCTGGGTTCTAATCCCAGCTCTGCCACTGACTCTCTGGATGACCTTGGGCAAATCACTTCCCTTCTCTGAGCCGTGGTTTCCTTTCCCCGCCCTTTGTCAGTTTAGAATGCAAGCTCTTCAGGACAGAGCTGTCTCAGTATGTGACTGCATTTTGCCAGCTGACTTCCATCCAGCAGCTGGACTCGCTCAGTGGGCAGGCTTCGTGCTGCTACAGCAGAGACTGACATCTTTATGTGTGCAACGACTGGTTTCTGGCTATTCGGATGCACCGCAGAGAGCTAGCGAAATATGCACACATGGGTAGATGAGACACGGGAATGTTTTCACTGATGAAGGGCTGAGGAAGCTATTTGTTGTGGACCATCAATAGAACTGGGTGATTTTTAAAAAAATTTTTTTTTGCCAAATAGTAAATTTGTCAAAAAATTGATTTTTCTGGGCACTAAAACTAATTGCAAATTTGGATTGAATTCTGTGAATAGTTTCAGCCAAAACAAAGGGGAGAGATGGAAATATTTCAGAAATGTCAGAATGGTATGACCCAAATTAATTTTTTTCAGTTTTTTTGTTTTGGTGAAAAAAACAAAACACAAAAAAACCTTCCATTTTGCTCCGAAAGTCCAATTTTTGTTTTTCTGGATTTATTGGCTCAGCCAATGAAATGAAAAATCAGTTTGTCACTCAGCTCAAATCGTCAGCATGCTGCCCGTGAGCAGAGACGGGGACAAGGATGAGCAGCTCCGTCTCTGCTGCTCTGTGAGCGTCTCGTGGGTTTGATGCTAATTAACTTGGGGGATGCTGAGTCTGTTTTGGTTTTAAATCATTCCAGTTTCTCACTATTGCCAGGCCCAGAAAAACTGTCATGTTCAATGTAACAAGAGCTCCTCAGGGGCTCATAACCTGTCATGAAAGAAACAAAGTGCAACCCAGCCTTGGGATGTGTGATTTAGGTGCATGGGATAGCAATCCGCACACAGTATAATTGGTATAGAAAACCAAAATTCCCTTTTAGCAGCGCCATCTACAGCTGTAGTCAGCGTTGGTTGTGCTAGCTGGTGCTTGTGACAAACAAGGGACTGTGAATTTGCCCACAACACTTTGAGTGGCCTTCACCACTCGGCGTGAAGTGTCTTTGTTATATGTCCTTTTGTTCCTAAGCGCTCCCTCCATATCTGTGCCCTATGATGGCATTTGAGTCTTTTGCGAGATGACTTTGCTATGCAAATTCGTATCCAATTTATTATCTGCTCTGACCCCCAGGTCTTTCTTCTGCATTACCACATACCAGATTGCAGACTCCACTCCTGTCTCTGCGCTGATTACTTCTCCCCTGCTATATTACCTCACATTCTATCTGTATTAAATCTCATCACGTTTATCTCCCAAAATTTTGGCAACTCATTCTGAATCCCTCCTGGGGCATGGCTTTCCTCCTCTCCCTCTCTCCGATTGTTTGATATGCTCTTCAGATTTAATCCGCGTGAAGTTTACATTCAGATCCCTAATGAATTATGTTGAGGAGCTAAAATTCTAAAGCTGATGCCTGTGGGAACCACCTAATGCTTCTTCCCATTTGAAGGCTGCACTGTTAACAATTACTCACTGCCTGCATCTTGTCAGTCGTCCTCCTTACACAGTCTGGTATCTTTCTTTCTACATAATCTTTGCAGATCCTTTAAGGTTTCCATGTAATTCTGTCTGTGTAGATTCTGTGTATATACCTTACGTGCTAATAACACTATAACACAGCTGCATGTTGTCAGCATGCTGGCCACTTGGAGCTGTGTATAAATACAGCAATGTAGGAATTGTCAGACTAAGATCCCTGCTGATTTTAGTGGAAGTTAGGTATCTTTAATTCTTTGAGGATCTGAGACAAATATTTTTGGGGCAGGCGCTTTCTCTCACTCTGGGCTTGGCTACACTCGAAACTCCAAAGCGCTGCCGCGGGAGCACTTTGAAGTGCGAATGTGGTCGCGGCGCCAGCTCTGGGAGAGAGCTCTCCCAGCGCTGCAGGTACTCCACCTCCCCGAGGGGATTAGCTACAGCGCTGGGAGCCATGCTCCCAGCGCTGGGGCACTGTTTACACTGAGGCTTTACAGCGCTGTAACTTGCTGTGCTCAGGGGGGTGTTTTTTTCACACCCCTGAGCGAGAAAGTTGCAGCACTGTAAAGCGCCAGTATAGCCAAGGCCTCTGTGTTTGTGCAGGATCCAGCAGGGTGGGGTCCCAAAGGCAGCTGGGGTCTTGAGTATGTCTACATTGCACACTAAGCCCGGGTGTGTGGGACCCAGGCTAGTGGACTTGGTGTTTCCACACAGAGTTGTACACCTGGGTTTACAGTTGTTAGCCCTGGGTCTCACAGCCATGCTAACACATCCGTACTGCACTACGCAGACCTCCTGACTCGGGTGTGTCTTCACTTGCATCCACACTGCAGAATGACAGAGCTTGGACCTAAGTCTCAGTGAGACTCAGGCTCTGACCCACCCACCTTCCAGGACCCTAGAAGTCAGGTCTTGTGTGCTTGCTGACCTGAGTCAGACTGATCTGTGTGTGTACAGAATGGGGGCTTGGGCCAAAACCTGAATCACAGCCCACACTAGTGTGCGGTGTAGACGTACCCTAAATGCTACCATAATAGAAATAACTTAGCTGTGTTCACACCCTTGCTAGCAAATGAGATCACTGGCAGGAATGTTGCGGCAGGGATGGGGAGGAACAAAGAATTTTAAATGAATTTTGAAAAATATTACAAAGGAAGCAACTTTTGATTTTGTGAGTATTGTAGGAAATCTGACTCTAAGAAGCGGATCAGGGAACAGAAGTGTCATGTGACTTAAATCCTCACAATTTAACTACTTGTAAACAAACTCTAGGTGGAGAAATATTGTGGAACTTGGTGAGTGATTCTAAATAGCATGTTTGCTAAAATCACAACCTGCTGGTGGGTAGTTTGCAAGGAGGCAGAATTCATCAGATAAATTATTCATCTGAAACTGCTCACCCAGATCTAGTTATCACCGTACACACTTCATAATAATGAGTCCATAGCATCCATGTGTTTGGTGTCTCTTCTGCCAGGCCACATCTTTTGGCCTCTGACATGCAGCTGCTGCATGATGCAAGTCATCGTTGCACTTCCCTGTTCAGTCCTTTCTCTGGTCTGGTCTGACCTGAGTCTGGGGTAACCCTGTAGACTCTTGGTCCTGTGGCATAAGACAGGGGTTCTCAACCTTTTTCTTTCTGAGTCCCGCCCCAATATGCTGTAACGATGGTTTTCAACCTATTTACCATTGTAAGCCACATCCAATACTACCTATCTGGCCCTGAGGATGTCACATGGGCCACAGCTCTGTGCTGATTGGGCCACAAGTGGCCCGTGGGCTGTAAATTGAGAATCACAATGCTATAAAAACTCCACGGCCTTCCTGTGCCACAACAACTGTTTTTCTTCATATAAAAGCCAGGGCCAGCATTAGGGGGTAGCAAGCAGGGCAGTTGCACATGGCCCCACACCACGGGCTATGCGAAGCTAAGTTGCTCAGGTTGCGTCTTCAGCCCTTCGTGGGGCTCGAAGCCCTGGGCTTCAGCCTCATGCAGTGGGGCTTCAGCTTTTTGCCCCTAGGCCCATCAAGTCTAATGCTGGCCCTGCTTGGCAGACCCTCTGAAGCATCCTCGCCTCGGACCCCTGGTTGAGAACCATAGGCATAAGAGACCCCTGTTACCCTCTACTCATAATAGCAAAGGGAGAGGTTTTCAAAAGCACCAAAGAGATTTAGGAGCAAAAGTCCTGATTAGTGTCACCATGAGGTGAGCTGATGGTTCCCATTCCCGCTCCAGCGAGTGGCCACCAACCCTTTTGAAGCTCTCCTCCATGGCTTCTGAACCCAGATTATCGCTTGAAGCTTCTAATACAGGGCTCAGCAGCCTTTCAGAAGTGCTGTGCCGAGTCTTCATTTATTCACTCTAATTTAAGGTTTCGTGTGCCAGTAAGACATTTTAACGTTTGTAGAAGGTCTCTTACTATAAGTCTATAATATAGAACTAAACTATTGTTGTATGTAAAGTAATAATGTTTTCAAAATGTTTAAGAAGCTTCATTTAAAATTAAATTAAAATGCAGAGCCCCCCGGATCGGTGGCCAGGACCAGGGCAGTGCGAGTGCCACTGAAAATCAGCTCGTGTGCCGCCTTCGGCACTCGTGCCATAGGTTGCCTATCTCTGTTCTAATAGTACTTGGTTCTTATGCAATACTTTCTACAGTTACCGTGCTGTATAAAAGTTACCTAACTCTGTAGATAGTTAAGCATCAGTGTTTGTAGGGCCCCACAATTCAGTGCTAGTGGGATTAGAACTAAGGAGCATTTTGTGTTCAATCCATTAAATATGCTTCCCTTTGCATCATTACGTTTGTCAGACTAGCGGCAGAAACCATTCAAGCATAATCCATAATGACTAGGCCTCTGTATATGAGCAAGCGTGGAGCCATAAGGATGTGGGTTCCGACGGGTAAATCTGCTCCTTCTGCCGCTGTGGGAGTCTGTTCCAGAATGAGCAGATACATTGGGTCAGTGGTTTCTTCTTCCTCCTTTGTAATCCTATTGGGGATAATTAGTTTCCTGGTAGGAGTGAACACAGAACATCAGTGATCAAAAGCACCCCTCACCCCACCACGGTTCCCCTCCAGGAGCTTTACTTGACCTAATTTACAATCTTCCCCTATTCTCCCCATAGTGAAAGAATTAGCATGTTTGTAGCTTATTTTCTGCCAGTCCATAAACTCCACTCTGTGATGAGCCAGCAAGTCAAGCAGCCATAAGGCTGACAGGAAATATTCCATCGTGTTAGGAATGGACACAGGTCCTTAGACAGGGAACTCATCTTCATCTTAGTTTGGAGAGGCTGCCTACTGGCCCTGCTACTGCATTGTCAGAGTACATTGTAATAAAACTCCTCCTCTTCCTGGGCTGAGTCACCCCGCTCATGCCTGAGAGAGCCCACTATCATTACTAATTAACAGTGACTATCCCCTGTGGAGCATTTGAAATTAATGAGATAAAAGGGAAGGGCACCTACATTCCTGCCACCAGAAGGGGGAAGGGAGGAGCTGGGTTTTTTAGTTAATTTAGTGCTGCATTGGCAACCCTGGAGACCAAAAGCTGCCCTTGGAAGAACAGATTCAGCATGTCCATTGGTGGTGCAACTTCCTCCATCACTGCCTTGCCAACACACTTCAGCCCGGACCCAGAGTGACTGCTCCTGTGGGTGAGATTGTTCAGTGGCTGTGACCCACACCATCCTGGGGTCTTCTGCTGGGATGCCTGACTGGTGCCACTTGGGGTGTTGGTGGTCACCCATTGGAGCAGGAATGGGAACCATCAGCTCACCTCACAGTGAGTGGTCATGACCTCATTCGTTACCATCCAGGGCTAGATTGGAATCTATGACCTATTTATGGCTGTAGGAAATCTTTGTATGGCATGATCAGTCCCCTGACCCAGCAGGCCCCTAGAGGGATGACCTCTGCCCTCCCAGTTTCATTAGCTGCAAGTGATGGAGTAGGGAGGCAGAGCTGTAGGGGCGAGATCTGTACTGAGCATTTAGAGTGGCCTGTATTACCTGCCAGCAGCCTGGGCCCAGCTTGCCTAGCTGAGCCCCTGGTGCCATGCTGAACTGGGTCCCCTCTGAGTGTCACCCACCTCCAGTGACATTCATCACTCTGCACTCCCCAGACATGGTGACGGTGTGGCTTGAAACCCAGCCTGCCTTTTATGGCAAGCAGCTGCCATCTCTTTGTGTTTGTAGCCCAGGAAAAGGGGCTGAATTTTCATAGAGCAAGAGGCTGGTGAGTTTGCCTCCTGCTTCCTTCCATGTTGAGATGCCCAGTGGCTCTTCAGGACTTGAGCATTGGCCTGCTAAACCCAGGGTGGTGAGTTCAGTCCTTGAGGAGGCTATTTAGGGAACAGGTTCAAAAAAACCCAACACTGTCTGGGGATTGGTCCTGCTTTGACCAGGGGTTTGGACTAGATGACCTCCTGAGGTCCCATCCACCGCTGATATTCTATGACTCATTTGTGACTGCGGCCTAGACAGTAGCTGCTGTGCTGGGGGGATTTATAACTCCTGTCTCCTGGTGGAATGGGCGGCTGGGCAACAGAAGAGTGCTCAGCTCAGGATTTTCGGTGTGTTGTGGGTTGGAGCCGGGGATTGTGATCTGAAAAGTGGGAGGAGCAGTTCTGGTGAGCAGAGCTCTCAGCCATGTGTTTGAGCACTGAGCTGGGAATGGGATTGACCATCTGAAGTGGATGGGAGTGGCTCTGTGCAGTAAGCTCTGGTTAGGGCCCCTGAGACTGATCCTGAAATTCCTGGCCAAACTAGAACGGATGCCAGGATGAGATAATCCTGTAGCTAATCCTGGGTCTGGCTGAAATGCAGTCTGTGTCCATCTGGTTATTTGTAGCACTGTAGGTGCCTAGCGGGCCTGTTGTACTTAGAACTGGACATTATAACTTGATCAGAGCTAGACTGGATATGTCTACATGTCCTACAGTCTCACCTCTGACCTAGTGTAGATATCCCCTAAAAGACAGTCCCTACCCCAAAGATCTCATGGCCTAAACAGACAAAGGGAATGTTATTTCCACATTACAGTTCAGACAGGGACACAGAGATTAAGTGACTGGCCCAAGGACATGCAGGCAGTCTGTGGCAGAGCAGGAATTGGACCTAAATTTTCTGAGTGCCAGTCCAGTCTCTTAACCCCAAAACCAGCCTTCCTCTCATCCACCTCTGTGTGACCTGGGCTGTACAAAGTGTACGTGTGCTTGAGAGAGTGAATGACTGAATGAAATTAGTGAGCACAAAAACTGCCAGATTAACAGCCGTGGAGCTGGAAGCCCTCTATTTGCTGATAGATCAAGAATAGTATGGGCCACAACACTGTAAACTCCATCTAATGTGCTTCCATCTCGGGGGACTCCCTCAAGGGCTGAGAAAGTAGTTTAGCCTCCATGGCCCGCTCTGAGCTGGGTGTATCTCTCCTGAGCTATCCAAAGAGTGCCAGTTGGTGATGGTTTTTGTGATGCCCACTAGCAGTTGGACTGAGACCTACAAGGTCTCCAATAAGTTGCCAAGAAGCAATAATGACTTCCAGCCCCTCTCAGCCTGCACAGGTTTGAGCCTGTGATGTAGAAGTGGAAGGTTGTTGCCAGGCCCATGAGTAAGCCAGCCTCTTGGTGCCGTGTGAACACAAGAACTGCACCACTTGTAAACTGCCCTGTGCAGAGGGCCTGCCCAAGGCCAGTGTGCCACTTAGAGTTTCACCCAGTGGCTGTGGGACATGCCAGGCAGGAATGTTAAAAGAACATGTTTCCTTGGTCCTATCTCAGTGCAGGAGCTGGACTTGATGACTTTTCAAGGTCCTTTCCAGCCCTACATTGCTATGAGTCTATTATTCTACTCCAGCGAAGGAGATGGGACGTGTGTTTCTTTCTTAATAAATGACAGATCTGTACCAGTATGGGGCAGAAGGGGCTGGGTAAGGAGACCCTGGTAAGAGCCAGCCCCTCCCAGTGTGGGGCAGAGGGTTGCTGGGGACGGGATGGACAGAGCCAGCCCCTCCTGGTGTGAGACAGTCATATACCATAGGAATATACCCATCTGGAAAAACCCAGAGAAGCAGGAGCTGGTGAGTGATCACATGAATTGTATGTGTGAGACGAGCGTTGAGCAGCTTATGCCCCAAGCCCCTTAATGGCAGCTCTGAGCCAAACCCTGCTCGTGCAGCTTTTAATCAGCTCCTTGACAGATACCAGCCAAAGTTAAATGAATTTTCAAGATTGATGAGCGAATGCCAGGGCATTTTGCTACTGCGTGCTGCAAGTGTACCAGGCAGCCTCTAGGAGCAGGCACTGCACTGCCTGCTGTCGTAGCTCCTCCTGGAGAACCTCTCCACTTCTCATCCAGTTTACTGGCACCTGTCCAGAGAAGGGCTGCAGGGGTGGGACTCTTCCTCTAGCTCACCAAAACCTAAACTTTCCTGTTGCTTTTGCAATGCTGGAGGCGGAAAGGCAGGTTCATAAAGTTAAAGCATCAGTTTTTATTGGGCACCAGGACTACCTGGAAATGAAACACAACTGACATTCTCCCTCCCTCTCCCCCCGCATGGCAAATGCCACCCTGTGCTGGGAAAGCATGGGGATCAACTAGGCATGGAACACAACCACCATGGGAGCAAGCAGTAGTGAGATAAGCCCTAAACGACCTGTGTTTCAGTTTGATGCAATTGACATACCCTGGACAGTACAGTCCTGTGAGAAATCCAAGCAAATGGGCAGAGAGAGTGACACAGCCATTGGGGCTGGATGCTGAAAGGAGTATATGGTGCACTAGGTCTTGGTGTGAGAGATTCCTGGATGCTGCTGTGCTGTGAGCTAGCAGAGGGGCTGCAGTTCTGTCTGTGCAGGAGGCTGCTAGGCATTGTGCTTTGATAGAGCAGAGGTGATGCCGTCATGTCTCAGTGCAGGAGGTTTCAGTGTGCCATACTGTAATATGCTGAAGATAATGCCTGGTGACAGTTTGACAGGTTCTCACGGGACAACCCTCACTGACATTCCATCTTCAGAGCTGACAGGTTTTTGCTTCTGCACTATAGCATTTATCGTAAACAGACAGAGTGGGTAATTCCTTCCCTAGTGTTTAAGGAGCAAGCTGGACCATGGCATCATTTGCATTTTCTCTTGGGGATATTCTGTCCCTGTGTCCCCATTAATCACTGCTTAGAACAGATTCTCTGTGAGAGGCTGGGAAGGGAAGGTGGGGAAATTACGTGTCAGTTCGGAGTTAGGGGTGACAGTAAAAACAAACCCTAAGAGAGTCCTGGGTCGGCTTCACTGGCATGTCGCTTCCAGCTCCAGGTCTGTATGGGGCTGAGACTTTGCCATCCTCTGAGAGTTTGAGACTGGCTTCTCGATGGGACATACTCAGCACAGCTTGTGCTGGCTCAGGCAGGGCTGGCTTACATGGTGGAAATGCTGCCCACAGACCACCAGATTGAGTCTTGGCTGCTGGAGCACGTGCAGTGTGCATGCAGCATTTATGGCCTCCAGCATGTGCATTTGAGTCTGTTAATGGCTGATCAGCAGCTGGCAGGCATGCTGTTCGTGGGATGATGCTGTGGGACAGACTTCAGCGATAACCTGTTTGGACAGAACAGATCTTAGCCATATTAGAACCACATGAGGATGGATTAGAGATGGGCCTGAACCAAACACCTGAGCCTGAACAGACCCAAACTTTAAACAAGTCTGGATTTGGATCTAAATTTTGTTTCTCGGGTCCGTCTCTGGTTTGGATAGACTCGCCCCACACTCACTCCCCCCAGGCCCACGGTGGAATCTCTGATTTAAAGCCAGCACTCCCAATTCATATATTATATCCCGCACAACAGAGGTCTGATGATGAAAAAGGCAAAACAGGCGAAGTTTGGGGTTAGACTGTTGGTTTTCTTAGCAAGTGACAGGGAGCCACATGCTCTCGAGTGGAGCTAGCGGAAATTCAGAATTTATAGTTCATGGGAAATTTCAACATTTTAAACTTTGGATTAGGTCCGATTTGGACTGAAGCGAGAGTTTTAAAAAAATTTCCTGCAACCCATGGATTCTGAAACAGCATTTCCAAAACCAAATCTACTCTTCAGGTAGCAGCTGTGTGAAAGTGACATGATTTGTATCAATTTCACTGGGATTTGATGAAAATGCGTTGAACCAAAAGCATTTTCGCAAATCATTTTGAGTGCCACAAATTGGCATTTTCCGATGAAACTCTTTTGTCAAAAAGTTTGCAGCTAGCTCAGTTCCTGAGTTCTGATCCCAGCTGTGACTTCAATGGAGTTTCCCCCAGGGAGGAATTTGGCCCAAGATATATGCACATCCTTCAAGTCTGCTAGAGCAGGAGAAACCTGGGACTGTTCCACCAGCTTCATGCTCAGTAATGGTCCTCATGGGGACTGAAATCTCAGCTCCAGGGGCTTTTGTCTTGGCTGCTTCCCAGGACTCAGTCGCACCAGCTGGGTCCCCCTCACCCACAGTTTGCAATGAGCAGGTACCCACCAAGTGACTTCTCGACATAACATGTTTTTGTATTCACCACGAATGGGCTAGCCCCGGTTCCGGTCCCAGCAGCGGAGGGGAAAAAGGAATAGGGACGGGTCCATTTTCACATCGGCTGGTGAGTGGATGTGCACACTTTTGCAAACCTGGGCAGCCCGCTGCCACCACCCTCTGATGCCCAAGCCGGTGGCAGCTTTGACTTGCGCGTGCCCCAGGCAGATCGACCAGGGGACTTGGATGTGTTCAGTCACAATGCGCCTCTCTCCAATTAGGTAGGGCCTGAGCTTGTTCTGGTGCAGCTTTCCACTCTAAGAACCACAAGGCTCCCAGCTAACAAACCTTTTGAATATTGGAAAGAAACAAACCGGGAACACAAACAGTGAGGCCCATGAATTACCATCCTGTCTGGAGGGGCATGGAGCTGGAACGAGACAGGTGCTGACAGCTGCTTTGATGAGGTTGGGCAGAAACGGCGGCAGCAGCCGCGTATCAGCCGCTAACATCCCATCTTTACAAGCTTTTAACTCCCCTCCTTTTGTCTCTGTTCCCCTTGGCAGGCGGTGTCTGTCAGGAGTGCGGCACTGCAGTGGAGTTGCCCAGGGACACACATGCCTGCCCCTTGAGTGCGTGTAGTCAAATTGGGACCAGGGTCTCACCAGCATGAGGGGGCGGGAGGAGGATGCAGATAAACAGCTGTTGGTCCTGGAAGGGTCCAGTTCTTCACTGGAGGGGCAAAGAGGAAGCAAAATAGACTAGCTTGGCCAAATGGCATTGAAGGCAGCAAGGGAGCAGTCTACATGTATTTCAGTGAAGTATTTTGTATTTGTTGTTTAAGTACTCAGAAGTAAGCTATGCATTATGCCGAAATTATCTATCCGAGTATGGTTTAATGCTGGGCCCTGCGTGATAGTTCTGCGCAGAAATAAGGTCCTGCCTTGAAGAGCTATGTGATCTAAATTCAGACCTAACTCAACCAGTGAGGGTCGTATACAGGCAGTAGAGGAGGAGCTGTGGGGCATGGGTGACCATGATGAAAGTAGGCAGTGACTCAGAACTCCCTACTCCCAGAGGACCCGTCAGAAGTGAGCCCTGAGAAGGAGGTGGAGTGAGTTGGCTCGTCGATAGGTCTGAGGTCGGGGGCGTCCATACACAGAAGGTGTCGCGAGGGAGGCAGGCCCAGGCGTGGAAGTGGCGCAGTGCCGTGGGTGTGGGCGTAGCGGCTGCTGATGGTGGACTGGAGCTGGGGAGGGGAATGTGAAAGGAGGCAAGGCCAGAGATACAAGCTGGGGCTCGGTGACATGACAAGGATAAAGAGCTGGGATTTGAAACCCTGAGCAGCAGGAGCCAGTAAAGGGATCTGAAAGGCAGTGGAGACTCGGGTCTGTTGAGCTGAGTGAGACTAGGGGACAAGCAGGCCATAAGGAGAGAGTAATGGTCTGCTTAGGGCCGAGGGATGGAGTCAGTGACTAGGGTGAAATTAAGCCAAAGGAAATAGAGGCTGAATCTTTGGGCAAAATGTCCTAGTGGTGAGATCTGTGGGACAGTCTCCCTAGGAAGCCATCTTGTTCTAAAACAGGAGTGAGCAAACTAGTGGGGAATATACGGTAGGAAATAATCCTACATTGTCTCTCCTAGTTTGAGGGGTGGGGCCGGTCAGTAACCCTTGCTCTTCTCTAGTGACTTCTTTTCAAGCCCTGTACCATTATCAGTGAATTAACCTTAATCCTTTAAGGGAAGGAATCGTTGTATACCGACAGGGAAGCTGAGGCACCGACAGGGAAGCTGAGGCACAGAAAAGCTTGAGTGGCTTATCCAGGGGACCACAACAGTGAGTGGATGAAGAGTAGAGCCCAGGAGTAGAGCCCAGTGGGTGAGGAGTAGCGCCGATGACCTGACAAGGCTTTTCCTCGCTAACTCCTATGATTCTCACTGTCCTTCAATGGTGTGTGAGGACTAGGACTCCAGCTGGTAACAGTCACTCTGGACAGCTCCACTAGCCAAGATGTGCATGTTAAGTGGGAGAGCTGACCATGGGCTGAGTTGGGAGGGAGACAGCAGTGGAGCCAAGTGTGCAGTTAGTAGATGCAGGTACCTGAGGGAGGAGTGAGGTACCTGAGGGTGGGGATGATGCAGCGAGGGCTGAGGTGTCAGTTCCATTCTGGGACAGGGCCGTGTGAAGGATAGGGAGACAGGCTGGCGGGTATGAGGTTTCCCATTTAGGGCACTAAGTCAGTAGGGAGGGAGGTGGATCATAGATGGGCATGGCTGGATGAGGAGTGAAGGGATAAGGAGGGAGGGGAGAGGGCTTTGTGAATCTCTGCCCCAGCTCCCTTTTAATGGTGGATTTTATTTTCCATCAGTCATTTCCTATGTTCTCTTTGTGCCAATCTGGTTTTGAAATGGTTTTGGTTGAAACTCGGCTCCTTTTTTCAGTATGTAGGAGCCTCATTGAATGTGTCAAAAAACCCACTCGTATGTAGTCTCAGATGAGCTAGAGTGCCTCGAAAAATGGGGTAGGAGCTGGTGTTCGTCTGGAGTGGTCACGCTCTGTCAGCCTCTGAGAACTTTGGGATTCGTCTCCTTTCCTCTTGCTTCCCTTTCTCCCACCACCTCCTTGCCATGGCTGTGGGGAGCTGGCGAGAGAGTGCTGCCGTCCTCCTGACAGCTTTTTCCATTAAGAAAGCTCATTTTTCACATGTAGCTTCAGCAGACTAGACAGACTATCTATCCGCAGCCTGGCCCTCTAAATGCTGGGAAATTGGCAACTGCAAGGAAATGGGGTGTTCCATGGCTTCACCTTCCCTGCTCTGGCTGAAATGCTGATTCCAGCCCTGAGAGTGATGGAACAAGTGCTTACAAGTTAGCTGGGTAAGCTAGGCTTATTTTAATAGGGCTGCACAACATCATAAAGCGGGAGGGAGCCGAACACACAAAGGCAAAGCAGACAGTGAGGGCGGTGTGTGGTGAATGTAGACTTCTTCTGCACTCCGCTCAGAGCTGTGGTGCTTGGAGCCCCTGGGGGGAGGGAGGAGAGGGGAAATACAGATGTTTCTAGTTGGCCCATGTGTACAGATGTGAAGCCATAGCACTTTGCAGCTTCAGAATACTGCCGCCTTTGGGGCTTGACCCAAAAGCCACTGACTTCAGTGGCTGTCTTGCCACTATTTTCAATGGGCTTTGGATCAGGCCCTAACTGCTGAGCATTGTTATTATTCCAGGTCCTCTGTGATACTGTGGGGTTCAAACCAGAGCCGTAAAGGGTTGTTACCACCTGCCTTGCTTTAAATGCTGTGCTACTCTGGCTGACAGCCCTGCCACCATCAGCCAGCCTTAGAAGCGTACGGGTCTCACCCTGGCTTCCACTGCCCCGTTACTCTTGCAGGGTGATCCCAATGTCCCCCCAGTCCTGAATTTCCCCCAAACCATCTGCCAATGTGACAGTCTGCTGGGGTTCCCAGAATCAGGAGTTACTTTCTGTTATCCTCTCAGCTCCAGCAAGTCAATTGTGCTACAGCTAAGCTCTATGACAACTCCCTGACCCACCCGCTTATCTGCTTTGCCAGCCAACTCTTCCCTCCAAACCTTGCCTAGCAGGTAACGAACAGTCCCCTCCTGGAAGTTAGGTTTGCTGCTCCTGTAAAGATACACCAACAGCAGCTTATTTATTTAACTGGGGTTTGACAAACACTTATTTTGATCACAGCACTGACCTGGTTTATAGCGAAACAAGTTTATTAAACAAAAAGTCTGAGGGTTAAATGATACCAAGTACGAGGAGTAAAGATAGACCGGGGCCACGCACACAAGTGAAAATATGCTTCTCAGACTAACACTTTTAGCATGTTCCAATCTTTGCCTCAGCGGGTTTCTCACTTATACCCAGTTCCCAGAGACTTCAACCCCTTTGGCTGAAGGACCCAACAGTCTCTAATTTCAAGAGCTCTGGCCGCTGAAGTCCCACAAGCAGAGACGCCCATGTCCCCCGATAGCATGTGTGAGTGGGGCAGAATGAGGACAGCCGTCTTCAGCACGCTCAGTACAAGTTAAGCAGCAAATCTGGGGAGGAGAGAGGGGGACATGCCTCCCCACTCATCTCCTCTGTCCCCAAGTGATGGATGATTATGGGGTTCTCTGCCCTTTCTTTTCATAGCCCAGTAAACCTCTGACATGTATTTGAAAATCACGCCCAGACTAAGCTGCTCTCCCCTGTTGGGGTGTAGGCACCAGGCTGTCTTCCCAAGCTCATTGACCATGTTAGAAGAAGCAAGAAAGCTTCCTGCTGCTTTTCCCTTCCTGTTGACTTCCCATCCCGCTGCTGCTTTGTGTGTAAATGGAGCTTCCATGGTTTTGATTCCGTAAAGCTTAATTTACACAGGAGACAGGTGGATAGCTGCCTTCCCTCCTGGCTGGGGGAGAGCCTGTTTCTCCCTGTCCTTGGTCACCGACTTCAAAGCATAATATCATGGAGTATCCATAATTCCCCACAGGGTTAACACAGCTATTTCATAATTTATATTAATAACCTTTCGTAAAAGACCTTACTCAATACCCTATTAGAACATAGTGACGCTGTATACGGTCAGTGATTCAATTGCTTATTGTTTGAGGTTATAGCTAAGAAGCTATCTCCCCCACTCGTTAGGTTGATGGCTTTGTTTGCCTTTTATGTAAATATACCTTCATTGTCTCTGCCAGATGATCTGACTGGTCAGACAAGCAAATAGTCATTCCTTTGATTAGGGCAGACTGGGCTTATGCATTGCTTTCCAAACACATTTTAAGAATTCCATTCTTGCACATATCCATACCTCTTTGTATACACCCTGTGCATACACCATGCAAGAATATTAGTGATCAGTGAGTCATGAGTTTTGCAGTGATATCTCACCTGCCACCTTTTGGGTCTATATCATGAAAACAGTGCGTCAGGTGTAGTGAGTGTGTCAGGTCTGTCGAGTAGTGAACCAACAGTGAGCCTCCATATCACATCTTCCCAGGGACAGAAATGCAGATATTTCTATTTGTTCAAATAGAGGTGGTGCCCCCTGGTGGTAACAGGAACTGAAATGCAAGTGATCCCTGTTCAGTGCCTGCAGAAACATCGTATTGTCAATGCTGGTTACTGTACTTTATTAAACTCTGATAATGTGCTGAGCCTTCTACAAGACAACAGATGTCAGGACAAAATCTCTGCCCCCAAGCACTTCTTATCTACAACACAGACAAAGCAGGCTCCCAGGGGGAGCAAGAGGATTTGATGTGAAATCCCAATTTGTTTCCTGAGAACTCCATGTTTGATCACCGTGAAAGGTGGTTGTGCTGTTTTATAGGGGGTCCAAAGGTCAATTAGTAGCATAACTAGTGGCATTGGGGGCAAATTAACAAACTATTAAATAAAATGTTGGCCAGGAATGTATGAAAATTGGCATTGCCTGTACAACTTGGACTTCACAAAACTAATAGCCTCATATGAGACTGATTTTCATATGCAAAATAGGCTGACAGTAGCTGTCCCTTTGAACTCAATGACACTAAAAGCAAGTGGTATGAATTCAGGTATATAAGTACCACTAAATAAATGATAGGAATTATCTGATTACATAATCCAGGCCATTTTGCCAAAGGAGACATTTTCCAGATCTGGACTCCTTTTTTCCCCTGAAACCAAACCAACTGGCATATGAGAAATGAACTGTATAAATTGCCCATTAGCTGTCAGAGTCTCATGCTGATTTATGCAAAGGTACATAATTTGCATATTAAATGAAGCCATTCCACTTTCCAGTTGTCTTTAACACCTGAAACCCAGAAGACTGATCTGTTTGAAAACTTCATGAGGCAAATACAGTGCATATCGGATTAAATAATGATGGATTCAAATAGATACTGATTTGCATAGGCTGATCAAGCTAATTACTACAGTGTCTGCAGGAACTCAGAAAATCATCAAATTTTTATGCAACAGGAATGCTAAGATCTGTTGCTATGCGACTTGATGCGTAAATTACTGCAAGTCTTATTAATACATCCAGTACGATGCCAATTTGCAGTTCCTTGTTTGAAAATCCTATGTGGGTTCTTTATCAAATGGGGCAGCATTCTGTGGGAAAGAGATGCAGGCCAGTGGGCATGGTGGTGCTGTCAGCCGATCTAGAGCTGCACGTAGGATGGTCCCAGCACGGCGGTGCTGTTGAGGCGAGCATTTCTGACACGCTAACAACATTCTGGTGTTTTGCTCTTCATCATCTGATGAGAGGCCAAACCTTCTCCATTGATAATTTATTAAGTATTTAGTCTGTTTTTAAAAGTATCTTTGTGTCTCGGTGCATTATTAATGCTGTCAAAATGGTTAATGCATACGGGGTTAGCTGGCCCTAGGATATGAGCAAACCAATGAAAGCAATGCATGCTTTGTGAGGAGGTAGAGTTAGTCCAGGTAGTGAATAGAGAGCAACTGGGGACTGGATCACTCACCCAGGGGATTGGTAATGGGGTATTCTGTGGCACGTTTGACTCCAGCCGGAGTTACCAGAGACCAGAAATCATTGCAGCTGATAGCTGTTTGGTGTCCGGTGTGAAATGAATTCTTGGGTAGATCTGGGAGAAGAATTTTCAGCAAATAGCAGATTTGTCAAAAAATGCATTTGTCAGAGACCCAGAACTATTCACAAATTCTGTGAATAATTTTGGCCCTAATAATACATTCAGAAATGTCAAACGTTTTGTTTTGAAAAAATCAAAATGTACTGTTTGGAAACTATGGTATTTTTGAAACAAAAAATGTCAAATGTCATTTTGATTCAACACTTTGTTTCAAAAATGTTGATTGGAATTAACATTTGAAATGTTTTGTTTTGACCCAAACACTCCCCCCACCCCACCCCCGTTTTTTGTTCTGGCAAGAAAAGCAAAAAAATTCAGTTTTGGTTCAAAGTGAACTGACTGTTTTCCACCAGTTCAGCCACTAAGCTAAAAACTCATTTATTTGCTCTGCTTTATCCATGGGCTCTGTTCAGTTCCCAGTGGGATATGTTTGAGTTGGCAGCTTACCAGAGGAGGGGAAGCTTCCATTGCGGATTCCTGGGCTGGATTCTGCCTCTAGGATTGTCAATCCCACACCTTTCACCAGTACTACATTTGTGTGTGTATAATACATATGGATGCATACAGCTAGACACACACACACGCATCTTGTTCTGTGTATAAATAGAGAGCTGCTGTCTTCAGGGTTGTCAATACAGCACTAAATTTATAATTGTGTGTGTATAAAACGTGGGTGGATGGGTGTAACTAAAGATAGACCTATATACCTGTGAAATGCATGCCACTGATTGTGTCATGCTAGCTGCCTCAACTGCTTTTTGCCCACTAATCCATCCCCCCACCATTTGCCCGAATGTTCCAAATCCATGAGCACCTTCCTGTGGGACGAAATTTTCCTCCTTTCTGGAAATGTTCGCCTCAACAGCTCCTTTCCGGACTGGCGATATTCAGTCCTGCACTAGGTACGTGTCTCAGAGATTTGCTTGCCTCTACCCTTGATAGGTCCCACAATAGCAGACCGTAACATTGTGAAATGCTGGGACGGTTCCCCAGCTCGTAACGATTAAAAGAGACAGAGCTGTGTGCATTTACACCAGCTGATGATTTGTCCTAATGTGTGGAGATCTATTTTATGCCATTTCAAAGAGGTTCTAAAACATTTGTTATAACTTTTCTCTCTCTAAGGCGTATGCAGCCACACTTCTGGCGTGAAGGGAGCTTGGTTTCACAGGTGGAGGGGTATGAATAATATCACCAATAAACTGATGTGAAAAATCTCTCATATAGCATTCCTGTTAAATACATTCCACGTCCAGAATAAACTACTGTGTGTCGTAAAGGTTTTATTATTGGTGTTCTTTTGGGCTGATCCTATGGCCTTGCCTCTTGTCATACAACCATGCTGCACTCAGACTGGTCAAACTTTTCTGCTGGATCCCCCACTGTGCATTGATTAGATATACCACATGAGCAATGAAAGCTTCATTACTGGGCACTCCTGCAGGGGGCATATAATTAGTTTATGAGGTGTTGCCTATCTCTAAGGCTGCGAGTCTGTCATGGAGGTCATGGAAGTCACGGATTTCATGATTTTCCGTGACCTCTGTGACTTTTGCAGCATCTAGTGCTGGCTCGGGCTGCCCAAGCTGGGCAGCCCCTAGACCAATAGCATCAGTTTGGGTGTGTGGGAGGGAGGTAGAGGCAGGGGGTTGGAGGGTGTGGGGGAGGGGCTTACCTCAGGGTGAGGGGCTTCCCGGCTCCCACTGGCATGACCCTGAAGCTCATGGGCAGAAGAGGGGCCAGGGGGCTCCTCACACTGACTGTGCCTGCAGGCCCCGCCCCTGCAGCTCCCATTGGCTGCAGTTTCTGGCCAATGGAAGCTGCGCAGCTGGGACTTGTGGTGGGAGCAGCGCAGAGAGCCCTCTAACCCCTCTGTTGCCTAAGAGGTGCAGGGACACTTGGAGCTAGGTAGGAAGCCCCTGCCAGCCCCGCCAACCCTCCCCACCCCCAGCATCAACAGGGGCCACACATCACTGCCTGCTCCTCCCCAGAACCAGCGGGGGTCCTGGCCTGTCGTCCCCCCACCAGCACCAGCAGTGTCCCGGCCCACCTCCCCCAGCACCTGCAGCACTCCTGGGCCACCACCCGCAAGCACCAGTGACCCCCCAGCTCAAGTTTTAGTTAGGGGTATATAGTAAAAGTCATAGACAGGTCGCGGACTGTGAATTTTTGTTTACTGCACATGACCGGTCCATGACTTTTACTAAAAATATCTGTGATTAAAACATATCCTTACCTATCACTGCTTGCCTAGTATGTATTTCCTGCCTATTTCTTTATCTTGCCTAGTTTGCTTGGAGCAGGGGTTGTCTCTTGTTCTTTGATTGTACAGCACCTAGCACGTTACACTCTGATCTTGACTGGGATCCCCAGGCACTATCATAGTACATTTAATAAACAATTATCCTATTTTTGCCCATGTGACACTGAACCCCACATTCTTCATAGAAGTATTGTCATGACATGAATATGGCATAACTAATATATGTTTTATGCAAGGTGGATCATGTGAGGTATCATTGGAAAGGTTATGACATACTGAATGTGTCTATCCAATTTGTATGCATGTATCATTTCTGTATCTGAGATTAGGAATATTGACTATGTAACAATTACAATTGTGTGTGTACTTGGGGTAATGACTAAATCAGCCTCGATGGGCCATTAGGAAGAACAATGAGACTTAGAAGATACTAACCTCCTGCCTTTCTGAGAAGCTCCCAGTGTTGCTGTCTTGACACTACATGGTCAGGTGATCTGATCACCTGGTACTAGACACCCATCTTGGGCTTTCAGTGTTTTTCCATTCAAAGGGAGTGGGGGTCAGACTGTGAAACAAAAGATTCCCGCCTTATGTAAATTCTATTTAAAGCTGGGAAGTAAGTCAGTCAAGACTCTTCTCCATTGCCTCCCTGCCCAAGAAGGAAGACTACTGAAAGCAGCTGAAGAGAGAAAGGAACTAAGCTGGGGAAAGGCTGAGACAGGGGTCCAGGCTGAGACAGGGCTCTAGTCTGTAAAGAAAAATAACTGGAACGCTAAGCTGCAGAAACTCTGCAACCTGTCTAAAACAACATTTAGGGTGAGAAATTACATTTTGTAACCTGTTTCTTTAGTTAATGAAGCTTAGGTTGCATGTTTTGTTTTATTTGTTCAGTAATCTGCTTTGTTCTGTTTGCTATCCCTTATAATCACTTAAAATTTACCTTTTGTAGTTAATAAACTTATTTCTGGTTTATTCCAAAACCCAGTTTGTGCCGTTCTTATGTGGGGGTGGAGGCAAAAAGCTGTGCATATCTCCCTCCACATTAAGGGGGTGTGTGATTTTTATGAGCTTGTGTTGTAGAGTTCTCTATATAGCACAGGACAATATTATTTTGGCTTTGTACCCCAAAGGAGGTGTGCATGTGAGTGCTGGCCATTCCCCTTGCTAAGTTCCCCCACACAGCTGATTTCAGTCAGTGTCTGCAGCTGGGTGTGGCCTTACCTGTGTGTGTGCTGGAGAAGGCTTGAGAGCCTAGCACAGCAAGAACAGGTTGAGGAAACCCAGGGTGGTGGAAAAGGCAGGCTCAGTGAGACCCCAGCACATCAGGTGGCACCCCAGGAAGGGGGTTCAACCTGTCACAGCCCCATTAGACTAAGGAACAGCACAGGAAGCATTCAGATTAAATGAAGATTTTAAGGAACTTGCTTGAAACACGCATTGCCAGGCAGAAGACACCATATTTTTTAAAAAACAGCTTTATCTGAGGTCAGCTCAAGAACTTTACTGAGTCTCGAAGGCTCAAATTATGTGCCATAAACCGCAGGATTGAAACACGGGATCTAACGTTATTTTTATCACCTCCCATCAGTCCTGTCAAGGCAAGGATCCCATCCAGAACAGCAGGGTTCATTGTAGCTATGTCCCAGCTGATGATGACCATCTCTGGATAGTGGCTAAACCTGAAAGGTTTCAGAAGGACAGTTTGTCTTTTGCAAAATAGACCTTCTACTCCAGGTGCATGATAAAATTAAACACCTTTTGCTCTGTGTCTCAGGCCATCAGTTATACCAGCAAGTGAGTGGGCATGAGGCACCAAGAATAAAACCTTGTGGTCTGATTTTTGTGAGGGGCAGAGCACCTGAGCTCCCACGGACTTAAAGAGGCCTTATGGGGGTTTGGCGTCTCTGCAAACCAGGCCGTAGGTGTGTTGATTTGTGTAGCTGGTGCTCATTACTGCAGTAGCTAGGTAGGTGCTAGGAAGTATTCCATGTATCCATGTGTACTCCTCTCCCCTACCATTGTACCCCTGCTCTACACAACTTCCTCCATGATGCTGACAAAATCCCTCTCTAGCAAATGTTCGCTGCCAGTAGGTGGTGACACAGTCCCCTTGGGGAAGAACGGGGACAAGCTCATCACCATGGGATACCGCTGTATGTATGCGTTGTTTGTTTTGGGCCCAACTCAAAGCCCATTGACGTCAATGGCCCTTTCTGCATCCAGGCTGGACCTGCCAGTGAGCTAGAGGATAGGCAGGGACCAAGAAGTAGAGTCTGGCAGCCCCTCCCATCGTCCCAAGAAGGAATCGACTGTAGGGGCTAGGCTACTTCCTGAGCCTACCATTCTCCCCAGTAGAGGAGATCTGAATGGGGATCTGTAAGTACCTACACTGGGAGAAGACATTGATACTAGAGGGCTCTTTAATGTAGCAGCCAAAGACAGAACAAGATCCAGTGGCTGGAAGGTGGAGTCACCAAAGTTCAAACTGGAAATAAGATACCAGGTTTTAACAGTGAGGGATAATTAACTAGCCACTGGGCCATATTCCTAAGGGAGGTGGGAAATTCTCCGTTATTTGGAATAGTTAATTCAGTCTAGATATGTTTAAAGTGTCTGTGTAGCTCAGCCGCCACATGTCTAGAGGCAGCAATCACGGGAGGAATTTCTGTGGTCTGTGTTGTGCAAGGTGTCAGATTAGATGACCACTTTGATCCTTTATGAGTTTAAAACCTATAAAAGAACATCAGCCTAGCAAATGTGTACTCATAAATCTGAAGTAAAACAGCCAAGATTTGGAAAAACCCAAAGAGAAAGTTGTATTGAATTTTAAGGCTGTTATAAAAGGCTTTGACGCACCAGGCGAGAGGGACCAGCCTGCCATTTGTGAAGGAATTCAGACAGATTGCACCCTCACAATAATAGAATATAAACGATCTATAACTCTCACTCCCCTTATTTAACTACTCTCTGAAGTTTATATGCAGTAATAAATTCCTGCTCTGCAAATCAGTCTGAGCTGATCAGGTAGTTAAGCATTCCCCTTGGTGTTCATTTCCCAGTTGACTCCCTCCCCATAATTTTTCTGAGCAGGGGAGGGAGGAGGAGGCTGGAGGATGGCAGAAAAGAAGCTCAGTATTTTTCCTGTCTGAAAAAGTCTGTACAGTAACATCCTTGAGGACCAGGAATCTTCCCACTCCCCGCGATGAGCTGAACACAAGTCAGGTAACAATAATGGATTAATAATTTGTCTTGTAAAAGGAAAGCCAATCGAAATCAGAACTGTTGAGTCTGAAAGAGATCCTCCAGCCACCTGGCGAGGCTCTGCATCCATTCCCCGGCATCATGGCAGGACCAAGTCAGTGATAGGCATTGCTTTGCCATCTGACTGCTAACATCCCATCTCTGACAGCAGACATACCAGCTGCTTCAAAGGAGGGTACAAGAAATGCCATGTGAATGACTAGGGCCCTGATTCAGCAAAGCACTCAAACTTGTGCTTAAGTACCATTTACTTCAATGGGATAAGCACATGCTTACATGCTTTTCTGAATCTAGGCCTTACGAAATAAGCTGCTTATGGAGGAGGTTGCATCCTACCTCCCACTAATTAGAGGATGGTTTGTGTTCTGAAGTAGGAGGGTTTCTAGCCCTCTGGGGTTGGGCTTTTTCTTCAGTCCTAACGTAGCAGTGGGCTCTCTCATTAGCAGCAGGAAGGTGTGATCCTGATAAGTGTCCTTGATGACCCTTCCTGCTAGTCCCAGACCAATGTGTCGCTATTGTCAATGATGGTGTTTTGCACCATTCCTGTGCCACGCTGCCTCATCTCATGTAAGGTTATTCTAGCCTGGGTATAGCCTATAAAGGGCATCCCTCAGCCTCCATTGGCAATTTATTCCATTATCAGAGTTAGTCTTTAATAAACTTTCCCCTGCTGCAGAACCGTTCCTGCTGTTTCTGACCGTGCTGAAAAGTGAGGATCATGTGTCTCTGCCCTCCTAGATCATCCCCACACAGTTGTAGATGCCAGACAAGGAGAGGGGACAGGTTAGTGCCCTATGTATCAGGCTGGGAAGAGTTGGAATCCCAGCTGAGAGTCACAAGTTCAGCCCAACCCCTCTTCTTTCTGAGCTGGATTCACTAAGGTCCAGGCAGCTGAGGTGGAAATTTTTCAGGACCTTAACTAAACTTGGTTGACCACTCCTGGGTCCTTCAGGTGATTAAGGTCTGAATACCTAGTGCAGGACTGAATATCGCCAGTTCTGAAAGGAGGAAAACTTTCTCCCGCAGGAAGTTTGGAAGCTGCTCATCGGATGGAACGTTCGGACAAATGGTGGGGGGATGGATTAGTGGGCAGAAAGCAGGTGAGGCAGCTAGCATGACACACTCAGTGGCATGCATTTCACAGGTATATAGGTCTATTTTTAGTTACATCTGAGAGAACCAGGAGTCCGCTGCCCATCAGGACTCCCCATGCCATCTACCATAGGAGCTCCCTGCCTCTCAGCAGCCTCAGTACACCTCATGAGCCCCCAGCACCCACCCACCCACCTCTCCCCAGTTTCCAACTCAGACTCCCCCCATCCCTAGCTCCACCTACAAGTGCTCAACTATCCAAGCCACAACTGCCTGGTTTTGTATGGCTCCATGTACTACTTCCGCCACTGCTCAGGATAGATTGCGTTTATGGCCTGGTGAAAATTATGTGCAAATAAGATCATGCATTGATTTGCATAGAATGTCACACGTGGAGCACCACAAAACTTGGCAGATATGCTCTTTATCCAGCAGCGTGCCAGTTGGCCCCTGGCATCACATAAAGTAGCCTAAAGGAAGCTGCTGTCATGGCCCCAATGGATTGTTGTAACAGCCAGGCTGCATGGAAATCCCAGCCACCCTTCTTTGTCACACACTGGGAAGGGAGTGGCGACACTGGCATCATGCACCAGAGAATTCCCCGCAGGCACCCAATTTAGGGCCATGCCCTGGAGAGGGCATAACATAAAGCAGCCTCTGTGCAGAGAAAACCTGAGCCATAGACTCGTCCCATGGAGCTCTTGCCCTTGGAGCTACACAGAAGCTGACAACGCCCTCCCCAGTCTCATCAAAGGCTTCCCACTTCACTCCTGTGGCTTAGACTTGGATACCCTGGAAAGAGCGGGCTCTTCTTTTAGTGTGTTAGCTGGAGGTCTGAGGTACTGCACTAACTGAACCAGCCTGGGAGATTCAGCCTGAGTGAGGCAACAGCTGGCCCAGAGCTAGGCGATATGGTGGCAGTCCTAGGGAGATTAAACCTAGCTCCCTCATGTCCTCAGACTCTGTGTGCCCCCCAGTTGCAGCCTGCTGTCCTTGGGGCACTGTTAGCTGGGATCCTGTGAGTCCCCTCACGGTGACCAAGTGTTTTGTGCTTTGCCTTTTTCCTGAGCCCTCGTCGCCATAGGTTTATCTTGCCCGGTTCTTCTGGCAGGCTCACCCCTCATCCCAAGCCAGGCTGGCTCAAGCATAGTGAGGGAGAGCCCGGGCTGAGCTCACATGTGCCTCAGAACAGCATGGCTCAAAGTATGGCCAGAGCGGCAGTATGTGTGAGTGAGGCTACTATGGAGGTCCTGGCTTTAGTGTGGCAAGAAAGATAGGAGGGTCCTTCTGCTCAGAAACAGTGTCTGCCTAACACTCCCTACCCCAGCTGTCCTTCATGCTGCTCAGTCAAGCCACGCCCAGCTCCAGGATGGGATGTCTCTGGGCTTTATAGGAAAATCCTGTTCTCCCAGCAGCCTCAGCATTGGTATATCCAGAAGCGGACGCTTACTCAGGCGCCCAGTCTGTTGTCACCAGCTCCATGTAACTCCTTTCATCCAGCACCCCACAACCATAGTCAGTAATCTGCCTCCCCTTGAATATCACCAGAGGTACAGCAACTCTGGAATGGGATCTCTTGCTAGCAGCTCGTCGGCTATTCCTTCCCAAACCATGATAAATACAAAATGGGAGTCTAACTCCTTTTCTGACCAAGAGACTGGAGCTGTCACATGGTGTCTCAGATCCATGCGACTCATGTTTCCAGGTATGATTATCCATTACCTTGCCCAGCACCCTCTCCAAGGGCAATAATATGATAATAATAATGCCTTTGGGACTGTCCAACCCTTCCCTAGGGACAGACCTGTCTGTGACAAGGGCTTCCTTCCTGAGACCATCCACATTAGCTTAATGACCCCATGGAAATCAATGGGATGGTTTTGGGGGCTGATCATGGTCTGGCCCTATGCAACTGCCCTAGGAGTTCAAGACTGAGTTAGATTCACCCCCTTCCCTGCCTGACCTTCCTGAATCACCAGTGCAGCATGGTGAAAAAAGTAGGGGCTGCTTGGCCAGAATTTCCACCCATCCTCCATGCAAGTGGGTGGGGACTGGGGAGGGCTCTGGAAGGGCCTTGACTCCACCCCAATGCACCAGCCTGTGTAGCTGAGCCAACGAAGAATAGCGGAGTAATGAGCTGTTACTGGTCAGTGCAGTTAGCAGTTTACAACCATCCAGGAGCAAAGGAGGTGCGGAGAACTGTGATTCTGAGATACAATTCCACCCAGATACTCACCAGCCCTTACGCAGAGGTGACAGGGCTGAAAGCAAATGATCTCATTAGCCCTTCGTTTGTAGCTGATTGGAGCAGACAGCAAAGTAACTGATTCCTTATAAGTATTTGCTGAACAGTAACATGAATCAAGGGTAGAGATATTTAGGCTAAAGTTCCCCTTAACTGCAGTGACAAGAGTAAGACCAACCTAATGTCGGGTCAGCACGGCTCTGAAGTCAACGGTGCTAACCCTGATTAGCTGAGGATGTGGCACGCGGTGTTTATTTCACATAAAGCCAAAAAGCCACATTGATGCAACATGAAGGTTGCACAGGTTAAAAATCACAGAAGTCAGGAAATGCCAAAGCTGAGAGGTTCAGCAGCAGCCTTAACTGAATGACAGTGCAAGGCCAGTACGCTTTATGGAATACATTAAACGCAGAGCACACACTATGCAGCTAAAATGTCAAGCGAATAAGCAAGGAAAGTGGATGCAAAGTGGTGCAAAATTATATTGCTTCTTATCTTTGATAATCCTCTTACATATTGCTTCTCTTTTATCCAGCGTGTTGTCCCACACCCTAACCACTAGACTAGAGGGTCATTCTCACTCTTTGGGCCAATGAATATTCAGCAACTTATGCAAAGTGGGACAGGTTCACTAGGGCAGATTGAAACCCCCCTCCCTAAAATATCCCATAGCCTGGTGGCTAGGGCACCTCCTAAGGGGGTGGGATCAAGGGTTCAAATCCCTGGTCTGAATCAGGCAGAAAGAGGGTAGGGTTGAATCCCCATCTCCTGCCTCGGTAAGTGCTCTACCCACTGAGCTAAAGATTGGGACGGGGCGACGACAACTCTGGCTGTGCCTGTGCAGGACCTGGTGTGTGGGGAGGTGGGGGAGTTTCCACTAGGCTGGGCCCAGCAGGCAAGACAGGTGCTGAGGTAGTGCATGTGCTTGCTGGCAGATTTTTTTATACCTAGGAGACACTATTGACAGAAACCTGGGTGCCTAGAAGCTTAAGTGGCAGCTGAACAGGGGGTTCTGAAGATCAGAATTTTGGACGTAGGCACCTAACGCGGCAGTTAGAGAGAGATCCACAAAGGGATGTAGGCACCTCTGTCACTTGCTCGACCTCACAGAGGAAGTTTGTGGCAGTCGGGAGGTTGGTGGAGAAAGTGCCTTTAAAACAATGCCTAAAAATCCCACACCAAAGTGTTTGAGTGAGCCCTTGTCAAGCCCTGCTGAAAATTCCCAGCTCTAATAGAACATATTTATGGTATTTGTCCTGCAACAGGAACAGCAAAAGAGTCAATCTCCCGCTTGGGTTGCTCCTAAGTCTGGACTCAGGGTAAAGCCATGATTAAGCCTGTAATGAGCTACCCATTTATCCAAGGAAATGGGAGTAGAGAGTGCTGCACATGAGCAGTTTGGCTGTGTTAATTTACCTCCTTTCCTGCCTTTGTGTGATTTTTTTTTTTAAATATTCAATCCGTGGAGTTCTTTGCATTTAACTTCATATGTTTTAAAGGGCAAGAGGGGAGAATTGCCCATGCTTAATAACTGGTACATTTCAGATCATCTCTGAAGTTCATACCTGGTTCAGTGGATGGGGTGTGGAGGGTTGGGTTCCCCTTTACTGCTGCTCTTGGCCTAGGGATAGTTGACTGCTAGGCTGCTCTAACAGGGTAGCAGCGCATCTGTTTGCACGGATGGCTGCAGAACAGATGTGTAATTAAAGCTTGGAATTTGCAGTTTTGCAGAATGCAGAAAAACTTGCCCAGCCCATAAAGTTGCCTTGTTTGTGATTCAGCTTCTGTGACTTTTCCTCTGTCCCTGTTGTTACAGCAGGGGGGTTTGGCGATAGTTTTGCCAGGTGTGTAACTCAATAAGCTACTTAACATCTCCCTCCCGCAAATGATTCCAGCAGGATCAGCAGTTCCTCCCCCTTCTCCTAGCACCTTGAATGAAAGGACCAGACCCCCACTCCACTCCAGCGTATATTGACTGTTGTGGGTGGTTCACCACCCCAGGTGAGGCAGGGAAGTTGCTAGGATTGGCTCTGGTTTTCAGAGGGGGTTCACTGATCTCCATCTCCATAACTGGGAAGTGTCTGTCCTCAGCCGGGCTGCCCTCTGACTGAGCAGGAAATACAATTCAGCGTTTGAATGGGGGGCTCGGGAATGTGATGGAGGGGCATATGAAAGGCCCCTGTATGTCTCATGCACTCAGATAAGGAGCTGTGTTTCTTGAGTCTCCGCCGACTGTCATGGTTGTGACCTCCTGTTGGAGTGGTGACTTTTTGGGGGTGGGGAGCAGATGGAGAGCGGAAGGCAATAGAGGCTAGCTGGAGTGCTCTAAGGGATGGCCGTGCCCAACACATCCGCTTTGAAATCTCCACACACCCAGGGTTGACTTGGCTCTATGCCGGCCGAGGGACACTGAATGCAGGGCAATTTACCATGTGCACGTCTCTTCGCTGAGACCTCCGTCCCGATCCACTCTGCAGCAGTGGTTATGATTCCAGATGCTTCTTGCGAGAGGAGTGATTTGGTCTCTTGTCCCTGGCTACCTCCTCACCCCACTGCTGTGTCAGGTGCAGTTAGCATGTTGTGTGCCTGGCTGTAGCCCTCCTGTCCTTAAGGTGCCTGTCACAAGGATTGCTGGGGCTGAAGGCCAATTTCACTTACAGCAGGGTAATTCTGTTGCCTGGAATGGAGCTGTTGTGGATTTGCACTGGTGTTCCTGAGATGAGACTCTAGGACCTGGCGGCTTTAACGCTGAACCACTGTGTGAGCTTCCACAAGTCACTCATCTGTGTTTCAGTGAAGGAGGATTATCACTTTCCCCACCTGGCCTGGGAGGGAGGGGAGCGTAATTCATTAGCATCTGTAAAGAGCTTGGGGATTTTGTGGCCCGAGGCTGGGGGTATTGTGCTAGCTGGGAAGCACTTTTGGATCCTCCGAGATGGAAGGCGCTAGAAGACTGTGATTTTTATTGCAGATCTGGCGATGGGGAAGAGTCTTGCAATTACAGAACACTTTTCCTTTTGCGACACCCTGCTGGTGAAGGAACGTGGATTCCTCCTTGTGCTATCAGCTTTGTTCATTTTTAGGACGCGTAAAATATAGCCAAGGCTCATTCTAGGCACTGTCCATGTCAGCAGGCACAGAAATGCCAAGCCCTTCTCCATTCGAGCCCATGTGATGGATCTAGTAATGTTCAGAATCAGGGATGGCATGAGGCAAGGTGGTTGTTTCTTGCTTGGCATTCAGTATATAGCAGGAGGATCTGACCTTGCTGTCTCTCATGGTCCTATGCCAGCTATGGGCTGGCTACAGAGCTTGCTTATACACATCAGATGTGTTCATCGTAAGATTCTTTAATTCTCTGCCAAGTGTGGATGGGTTGATTTTTAAATCAAAGCAATTTAAATCACAAGTTTAAACCATGATTTAAATCAGCAAGCAGGAAGCCTTGATTTAAATAATTTATTTTAATTCTGTTTCACATTGTTTACTTAATTATTTTCCTAAAGAATGGTTGATTCTGATTAGCGGGTGACCATTAAAACATATTGTTTGCAACTAAAAATAGTTTTTACTCTAAATATAGTGCTGCTTTTTGCTAGCCAGGAGGAAACACTGTATTTATACATGCTTATTTAAGCAATTATATAGCTTGCCTTCATTTAGATTCTGAATTTTCGAATTTTTTTATGTTAGAAAATGGTGAACGATGCATTTCTCATTTACTAGATGATTCAGTTTTTACTTGGGATGTGTGTCAAGCTCTGTTTGGATGGAAATTCAAAGTCAATTAAAAATACACCAAAAATAGCATCTTAAGGTAGTCTTATTCAATTAAAAATATTAAGTGCGGGATACATAAGAGGGGAAAAAAGTTTATCAAAACATGTTTTTGTTTTCCATTTAAAACTAACTGATTTATTAAACAAAGGAAGTGTTAGCTGTAGTGAATTAATTGAACAGATTGTTTCTGGTGACCCCATCCTTCAGGATTTTAGAACTAGTAGATCACTTCTTTTCACAACTAGTTGTTTGTAGATTGAAAACGAACAACAAGCTTTCCTGCTTTTTCAATTCAGAGTTGATTTGAAAGAACTGGATGTTCTTAGATGTTGGCATAGAAAGTACACTTATTAAATTTGCAGACGATACCAAACTGGGAGGGATTGCATCTCCTTTGGAGGACAGGGTCAAAATTCAAAATGATCTGGACAAATTGGAGAAATGGTTTGAGGTAAACCGGATGAAGTTCAATAAAGACAAATGCAAAGTGTTCCACTTAGGAAGGAACAATCAGTTTCACACATACAGGCTGGGAAGAGACTGTCGAGGAAGGAGTATGGCAGAAAGAGATCTAGGGGTCATAGTGGCAAAGTAATATGAGCAACAGCGTGATACTGTTGCAAAAAGCAAATGTGTTTGGGATGGCATTGAACAGGTTGTGTTGTAAACAGACACAAGAAGTCATTCTTCCCGCTCTACTTGCGCTGGTTAGGGCTCAACTGGAGATTGTTCCTTCTGGGCACATTTCAAGAATGTGGAGAAATTGGAGAGGGTCGAGAGAGCACAGAATGATTAAGGTCTTGGGACATGACCTATGAGGAAGGTGAAGATTGGTTTATTTAGTTGGAAGGAAGACTGAGAGGGGACATGATAGCAGTTTTAGGTATCTAAAAGGGTGTCATCAGGGGGGGGAAATTGTTCACTTAGCTCTAATGTAGAACAAGAAGCAATGGGGTTAAACTGCGCAGGGAGGTTAGGTTTGACTTAGGAAAGTTTCTAAGTGTCAGGGTAGTTAAAACAGTGGATAAATTGCCTGAGAGGTTGTGGAATCTCATCTCTGGAGATATTTTAGAGTAGGTTAGTAATGTCTTCAGGATGGTCTAGACAGTAATTGGTTCTGCCATGAGGCAGGGGACTGACTCGATGACTCTCGGGTCCTTCAAGTCTAGAGTTGTGGTCTATGAGTCATTATCTGATGCTGAAAAACAGAAGTTAAGATATTTCTCTCCACAGAAGGAGGTACTGTCTGAAAGCTGGTTTAGCACTTTAAAAAACTCTAATTCCAGGGACATACCAGTGACTTCCCCGTTCAGTGGTTTTAAACTTAGCAGAAGAAGTGATTAGTTAATAGTTTTTATAATTAAATAATGATTTTGATTATATTTTAGGCTTAACGGAGGTTGCCATATTTGAATATTTTAAAGAGGTTTTTATTAAAAAAACAACCCTGTGGGTAATTTAATTTTTAACTTCATGGGGTTTTGTCCTCTAATAGAAGAGGTTTGGGGACATTGGTGGTTACTGGGCAGGAACTGATGTTTCCAGCTTCCGCATGCGGGCTACATTCCACAGTGCCTTCAGGCCAAAACTTTGCGTCTTGTCGGTTCCTTCCCCCTCTGACTTTACAGTACAGATGTGGGACCTGACATGGACAGTCTAAGCTTATTACTAGCTTTAGATCTGGTATTGCACCACCATCCCTTTCGTGTCTGGATCACTCCCTGCCCCCAATTTCCCTCCCTGGGTAGCCTTGAGGGACTTCGCAATTCCCTGGTGAACACAGATCCAAACCCTTGGATCTTAACGAACGAGGGAATAATCATCTCTCCTTCCCCCCACCAATCTGGTGATCAGATCCATCCCTTTTGTCATAAACAGATTAGAAAAGTTAATGAGAAGAAGTACTTTATATCTGTTGACTATAAGGGTTAAGTTCAGTAGGCTGGCTGTCACTGACCAAAGAACCAATCAGGGGACAGGATACTTTAATCTTGAGGGAGGAGTTTTGTGTGTGCTGTTAGTTTTGGTTGTTGTCCACTCTGGGGGCTCAGGGATCAGATGTGCAACCAGGTTTCTCTCCATCTCCTTGAACAGGTTCTGTATGTTCCAATGTAAGTCAGCTAGATAAAGCGAGTTGTTATGTTTGTTGTTCTTATTTGCAAATGTGCATTTGGCTGGAAGGAGTTCAAATGTATTTTGCTGAAAGGTTTTATTTGTACTGCATATTAGGCTGGAGGGTATTCCCAGTGCCTATAGCTAAAAAACCCTGTACCTGATCCCTTAAAATTACAAAGTTTTTTACTGTTTTTTTCTCTTTAAAAGTTCTGTTTAGAACCTGATTGTTTTTTTTTTTGGGTGAGACGCCAGGGACGGGGTCTGGATTCACCGGAAATTGGTGGGGAGAAAGAGGAAGTGGAGGAGAGTGAAATTCTCTCTGTGTTAGATTACTTCTCTTCTCGGGGGAGTCTGGGAGGGGGAGAGAGAAGGAGGGAGGAAGGTGAATGTGCCTCTCTGTTTTGTGATTCAGGAGTTTGACTACACGTGATCTCCAGAGTAAGCAGGAGGGGAAGCCTGGGAGAGGTAACGGTGGGGAAAGGGTTTACTTTCCTTGTGTTAAGATCCAGAGGGTCGGGTGGCTTGGGGGACCGAGTGTACCAGGCACTGGAATTCTGGTTGGTGGCAGCGCTACAGGTTCTGAGCTAGTAATCAGCTTAGGGAATTCAATGCTGGTAACCATCTCTTGGAGCTTAAAGTTCAGAGTGAGGAATTGTTCCTGACCCTTGGATCTAAAACAGGAGAAAATCAATCAGGTTTAAAGAAAAAAGGCTTTCAATTAAAGAAAGATAGGTTAAATCATCTCTGTAAAATCGGATGGAATATTTACAGAGTATCGATTCACCCCTCTGAGCTTAGTTCGAGTACAGCAAGAGTAAATCTTCAGCAAGGAATTTGCAAGTTGAGAAACAATGTAAAGACGTTGCCTGGCTGTTACTTACAAGTTTGAACATGAGAGACTGGTTTAAAGATTTAGAGAGCCTGGTGGAGATATCTGGTCCTCTTAGTGCAGAGCGAACAACCCCAAACACAAGAGCAAACAAAGATTTCCCCGCCACGAAGTTTGATAGTCTTGTCCTTTTGGTGCTCTGTCGGTTAGCTGTTTACTGAGCTTCTTAACCCTTTACAGGTAAAAGAGGCATTAACCCTTAACTATCTGTTTATGACAGCTCTGCTGTTGGACCCTCAGCACTGCAGCTTCTGGCATCTTCTGGCTGGTGCAGAGATCAGAGCTGCAGCTGCTCCAGCTGTTCTCTGCACAGAGCTTCAGATCTTGGGCTGCCCTGGTTAGTGCAAGAGCAAAACTACAACCACTACAGAAGCTCCCTTCCCAGTGCTGTGGGCCCCGGGGTCACAAGCAGGATGTGGGTCTGCTGCTGGTCTCTACTGCCTTCAGCTGTCCCAGACCCAGAGCAGCAGCTCTTTGCCGTGATAACCTCTGTGAAGCTGGTCTGGTGGTAGCAGAGCAGCAGTGCAGGGTCACTGCTGACATATTCATGAGCAGGGATGATGGTTTTTGTCAGTAATATTTTACGTGGCCAAGGACGGCAGCCTGGGGGTTTGGAGCAATGATCTGTACATGCTGGACAAACCTCGATCCGTCTGAGGTACCCAGCCCTCCCCGCATCCTGCAGTGTTTCTTCCTGGCGCTTCCTCCATCAGATCTGGGCTCTGGGATAATGTGTGAGGATTTGACAGCCTGCCCTAAATCTCTCTCCCTCCGCCTCGCCAGAGAGAGAGGTGCTGGTTGTAGAGCACAACATCAAGCTGGTTACAAATATTTACCCTGTGGCAGTGCCCCACTGAAGCCAGCTAGGAGCCCCTTGCAGTGTGAGCTTCCCCATGGCAGTGCCCTGACAGAGCCGGCTACAGGGCTTCCTGTGGTGTGAGCTTCCCGATAGCAGTGCCCTGACAGAGCTGGCTACGGGGCCTCCCGCAGTGTGAGCTTCCCAGTGGCAGTGCCCTGACAGAGCCGGCTAGGGGGCTCCCACAATGTGAGCTTCCCCATGGCAGTGCCCTGAGAGAGCCGGCTACGGGGCCCCCCGTGGTGTGAGCTTCCCAGTGGCAGTGCCCTGACAGCCGGCTACGGGGCCCCCCATGGTGTGAGCTTCCCAGTGGCAGTGCCCTGACAGAGCCGGCTACGGGGCCCCCTGCAGTATGAGCTTCCCAATGGCAGTGCCCTGACAGAGCTGGCTATGGGGCCCCCCGTGATGTGAGCTGCCCAGTGACAGTGCCCTGACAGAGCCGGCTACTGGGCTCCCACAGTGTGAGCTTCCCCATGGCAGTGTCCTGACAGAGCCAGGTAGGGGCCCCCTGCGGTGTGAGCTTCCCCATGGCAGTGCCCTGACAGAGCCGGCTAGGGGGATCCCACAGTGTGACCTTCCCCATGGCAGTGCCCTGAGAGAGCCGCTACAGGGCCCTGCGGTGTGAGCTGCCCCATGGCAGTGCCCTGACAGAGCCGGCTACGGGGCCCCCCCACAGTGTGAGCTTCCCGATGGCAGTGCCCTGACAGAGCCAGCTACAGGGCCCCCTCACAGTGTGAGCTTCCCGATGGCAGTGCCCTGACAGAGCCAGCTACGGGGCTCCCACAGTGTGAGCTTCCCCATGGCAGTGCCCTGACAGCGCCAGGTAGGGGCCCCCCATAGTGTGAGCTTCCCCATGGCAGTGCCCTGAGAGAGCCGGCTACAGGGCCCATTGCGGTGTGAGCTTCTCCATGGCAGTGTCCTGACAGAGCCAGATAGGGGGACCCCCGCAGTGTGAGCTTCCCCATGGCAGTGCCCTGAGAGAGCTGGCTACGGGGCCCCCTCCGGTGTGAGCTTCCCCATGGCAGTGCCCTGAGAGAGCCGGCTAGGAGCCTCCAGCGGTGTGAGGTTCCCCATGGCAGTGCCCCACAGAAACCAGCTAGGCAGTGCCCTGTCCAAGCAGTGTGAGCCGCCTCACAGTTACAGCAGTGCCTGTCATGCAGTGTGACCTTCCCCACAGCAGTGGCCTCTCCCACTTCCAGCCGCTCCTTTTCCACTCTTGCAATGGGAGATGTTGCTTTAAGCAGACCAGTGCTTCCCACCATAAGCCTCTGCTCATGTCTTCATGGTCAGTCTGGCCCCATAGCCCCACAGAGGAAGGGCCTTCCTCACCTCTCACTGCATAAAGATCTCCTGAGTGGAATGCTGCTGCCAGTGCCTGCTCCAGGGCATTGTGCCTCAAGATGGGTACAGTGCTGGCAGCAGCACTGCAAGTCTCTCCCTGCCTTGGCCTGGAGGGACCCCATAGGGGGTGCCAGGGCAGATCAGTCTCCACGACCCTTTCGCTCATTGGCCTTTGTGCTGCTGCCCCCCTGCCCACGAGGAGCTGCACTGAGAGCTACCAACTCAGTTCACGTTGCCATCGAGCAGACATGGCTTTCGGTGCATGCCCCCCAGGCTGAATTCAGACCTTCAGCCCAGAGGTGAAAGCCTCTGACTGAGCCATTCCAGTCCACCATCAGCCCTGGCTTTTAATGCCCCTGCCCCTTGTTACAATAAGCCCAAACCCACCCCTCATTGGGGAAACAAAGCAATAGAAACCAGTTGAAGGGGACACCTGCTCCTTAAGCCTACAGTGTGAGTCCTGGGGTCTAGCTGCCGGCCCCACCTAGAAGCTGGTGAGCTGCAGGTCACTGCTCCTTGGTGGGTATAATGTACTAGCTCCTGATGTCGGCTTCCTGATTTGAGAAAGAGAGAGAGGCGGCTGTGTTTACCAGCTCGCTCTCTGCCGTGTTTCTGGGGCTGAGCCAGCTGGCTTCTTTAAGATTCTGGTCACAGCAGGTGTTGAATTTCTAAGGCTGAGGTGATCTTTCTCTTTCTACACAGACGCTGTGGTCCGTCCGTGCTGGGCAAAGAGAGAGGGGACAGGGGAAGAGGTTAAATATCCCACCAACCGCTTCGGCCGGAGGGAGCAGACAGTGAGTATCATGCACCACGAAGCAGCTCGTAAGTAGACAAGACTCTCTTGGCTTTTATTGTATTTGGCTTTGTTTTGGGAATATTTCCATCTCTGCAGAGCCCAGGGGAGAGGCTGGGGCTGGCGGAGACGTGGCAGCAGGGTTCAGTCCCCACTGTGCTCAGTGATGGCTAGAATGTTGCAGCGAGATGCCATGTGTCCCTTCTCCACTGTGTGTGTGTCTGTCGCACAGGCAGATGAGTGACTGCGCTCCATCTCCTTTAAAGCACCACTAGTCCCTGTTCATTAGAATCAGATTTATTAGAGTCGCGGTGGGGGGGGAGGGAAAAACTAAATCAAGTCCTTAATGAAATGGTCTGCCAGGCAGGCTGTCGGCCACTTAACCTGTCAGCAAAACGGAGACTCCAAAATGCTGAAGGGGGAAAAGGAGCAGAGGGAATCAAATGCCGATTTTGCCTCCTGCTCGTTGCA
The DNA here is from genome assembly GCF_003597395.2 of Chelonoidis abingdonii. NCBI lineage: Eukaryota > Metazoa > Chordata > Testudines > Testudinidae > Chelonoidis > Chelonoidis abingdonii. The sequence goes on from NC_133776.1 coordinate 66,449,624, forward strand.
AGAAGAGTGCTGGGAGAAGGGTGTGGGCTGTTTGTCTTTCTGAGGCTTGGTATTGTCTGTACCCCCTCCCCCAAGGCACTCAGCTTTGCCCCGCTCGAGACCACCCTATTTGAATCAAGGATGGGATTTCATTCCCCATGCCCAGTCAGTCCCGGGCTTCCCTTCATGGCTCCATCAGGAGACCCCCCACTCTGTTCCAGATGCAGGGAGAATTCAGGTTGTCAAAGTGTCCCCTCCAGGCCTTTCCCGCTCTCCAAGAGTGAGAGGAATTTGGGCCCAGGGACTGCTCATTCCAAGGATTCCCCAGCCAGGTCCATGGTAATCCATCTCCTTACTTTCTGTTTGTGTATGCAAAGGAAAGGTAAGCCTTTTAGGTGTAACAGTAGCTCTAAGGATTTCACTCTGATCCAGTGCTTCTGTACATCTAACTGTGAAGAACAAAAACCCTGAAACCTCTCCAAATCTGAGAAGAAATGCAGGGAGCTTCCAGTATTGATAGGAAAACATTGATTGGAAGGATTTGCAAATCAGGCAAGCCTCCTTCTCCGAGAGGCATTCAGACAGGTTTCATTGGATACAGACTGATCCCCTGTACCCACGCACACCCATGGGGTTAAGTCCATATGCCCACCCCTTGCACACATTGTCCAGGGTTCTTACAAATATATCCAAGCATCCTGTACTCATGCACATGAGCACACTGCATGGAGCCTTTGATATGCTTCTGCATAGAGACACTGGTCCCTAGAATACAGTCATGCCCAGGGTCCTTGGATACATGTATGCATGAGAGTGTCCCTGCCCAACACAGACAGTTCTCTAGCATGTGAACATACAACCCTATGTGCTGTTATAACACACACGCACCAATGGACAGGCTGGTCTAACACACATAGATACAAACATCTGTTCAGGGGCAGAGCACTGGACTGGGACTCTGGAGATCTGAGGTCTATTCCCAGCTCTGCCACTGAGCTGATGGGTGACCTTAGACAAGTTCCCTCCCCTCTCTGTTCCTCAGTTTCCCCTCCCACCTTTTCTCTGTGTCTGTTTGGAGTCAAAACTCTTCAGGGCAAGACCTGTCTCTTCCTGTGTGCATATGCATAGTGTCTGGTCCAGTGGGGCACTGATCTCAGGTGAGGGTCTCTAGGTGCTCCTATAATCCCAGTGGTAATAATGCAGTCAGGCATGCAGTCTCCTGGGGCAGACATACCCATGCATGGACATGTGATCACCAGCACAGCCACCCAGATCTGTGAGCATTGCAGACTTGCCCGTGTTGTTGGCCCCAAGCAGGAGATAATGTTTCACTGAGATGTGATGCTGCTCACAGAGTTATTAAGATGCTGCTAGCTCTCTCTGGGCCATTGCTTCCTCTCCGTGGACCTGCCACTCTGGTTGAAGCAGGTTTATTAGCGTTATAATGTGATAGAGAAGGATGAGGTGCTGGCTGGCAAAGGGAAGTAGTAAAGTATGACCAAGGATTAGGAAGGGGAGAGAACTGGGCTCTGGCTAGCTTGGCAAACCGGCATGGGGATGGGCTTACTGAGGTGAATGCAGGCCAGGAAGCAGTGACTGAAGGTCATTCCCATTTGCCGTCCATCTATGTACAATGAGTTTGGTGGATCTCAGTCAAGTCCCCAGGGAGACACTTGGCCCCGTCACAAACACTTTCAGCACAGTGGGCACTAATTGGCTTCCTTGTCAGTCTCACAGAATGGCCAGTGACTGAGTAGGCCCTGGAGACTGAGCTCCCTTCTCAGCCTCGAATGGGGCGCATTGGCATGACCGTGGGGGGAATGCTTGTCCTGCGGCTAGGGTGACCAGACAGCAAGTGTGAAAAATCAGGACGGGGTGGGGGGTAATAGGAGCCTATATAACAAAAAGATCCAAAAATCGGGACTGTCCCTATAAAATCGGGACATCTGGTCACCCTACCTGTGGCTGCAGCTGGGCAGGAGATTAAAAAGAGGAGCAGTTGCTCCCTACTGGCTGTCTCTCTGCTGCAGGCAGCTGGCTCCCGCTGCAGTGGCCATCAGAGCTATGCTCACTACAGCGGGGCAGGGGTAGTTAGAGAGCTGGGAGCCTGCTGCCTGTACCCATTGCCTGCCACACAGTCCTGGCCCATCAGCAGGGATGGACAGCACATTGCTGAGATGGATTCCAATGTGTGGCCAAACCAGGGCTGCTGGCAGGTATTGCCTTTACCATCGCTGGAGTCACTAAAGAAGGGAACCTGCCATTATATAGGATGAGCATTCCTGTGGTGACGGGCTACACCTGCCAGAGCAAAGAATCACAGAGCCTATGGCTAAGTAGCATTCAGTCCATCGGCCTACTCTCCAAAAACACAGCCCCTCCCACCTCCCCTTAATGGACATCACTACCCTGGAGCCATAAGGCAATTTCCAGTTCTAAGTGATGTAATAATTAAACTGCCACTAGAGGGCATTTCACACTGCGGCTTAGTTTGTCAAGTATTTACTATGCCTGCCTGAGATGCTGTAGCCCCTGCTCCTGGTGGATGGATCTGGGGGCTGGGTTGCCCATCAAAATGAGAGGTTATTTTTGTGCCTGTTACTTCATTTGTTATGTCCCTGCTGTACTTGCTCTTAGTTAAAGCTCTGTTCCTCTGGGAACAACGCAGCACTTTAGAAGGGGGGCTGGCTTCTTGCTGTGCGGATGGCACCAGGAGCTAGATTTCCCAAAGAGCTCAGTCCTCAGCATGCACAGTGCTTGAGACTCTTGCCACTTACGGCAGTGGAGGTCCCCTGGGCTGCCCAGATTTTGGAGGAATAGGGACCAGTCTTCTGGAGACAGGAGCAGGTCCCTCCAGATCAGCTGATTTATAGTATCCCCTCCCTTGCTGGACCTCTGTCTATCCCGTGCTCACAGCATGGGCTTTCCTGGCGATAGCCCTATGCACCCTGGTGCATCTCTCAGCCAAGGACCTCAGTGACCTGGAAAGGTCAGCCTTGCCTCCAGCATCCCATGTGGCCTTATTCCCAGTTTGCAGGAAGCAGAGAGGAGCAGTGACCTCCCCATAGTCACACACTGAGTCAGCGGCTGAGCTGGGGACTATCCCTGTGCCTTAGCCGCAAGACCCCCACTGCAGATGGAAGCTAAGGTTCAGCCAGGTTAGGTAACGTCTTCTGAGCTAGCTGAGGAGCTGAGACCTGATCCCAGTCTCTTGGTGCTCTGAGCAGTACAGGCTCCACCCCTACATATGCTCTTAGAGCAAGTGGGCTTGACCCACGTTGTCCTTGTGTGGTGAACCAGGGGGTTGTGCTCAGTGTGAGCGGAGGCTACCTGTGAGTGCAGGGTTCAGTCGTAGCTATAATCCCACTCTGAGCCACAGCGACTCCCACGCTCTTATTGCAGGGTAATGAAAGGGAGGAGCAAGGGCATATCTGAGGGAAGATGGACTTAAACCCACTCTCCACCATGCTGAGGCCCCGGGCTCCTCTCTGTGCTGTAGTAGCCCCTCGAGGTCCCATTGTGCACTTAGTGAGAGACAGTCCCTGCTACAAAGTGCTTCTGATCGAAATCAAGGGAGGGGGCAGGAGAGGTACAGAGAGAGAAGGTGCCATGCCCAGGGTTCCATGGCCGATAAGTAACGCAGACAGGCATAGAACCCAGGTCTCGTGCCTCCCATACCAGTGTCAGAGCCACCGGGCCGCACTGCCCCTCTGTTTCTGCTCTGAGGCAGGAGTAACTGGAGGGTCCTAGCAGTGCTCTCATCAGTGCAGGATCAAGCTCCCCAGGCTCCCAGTGCGGCTCAGCACTTGTGGTTTTTACTTATACATACAACTCTGTGCACTTGTGAGGTGGAGGAGCCAGCCCAACTGGATCAGTGAGGCGGCAGGTATTAAGTGCCTAGCAGATTGTTAAGGGATGGCAGAATGTGGCAGAAGAAACCTGACCTCCAGGGACTGATGGCCTGGCCCACCGTGAGGTGTTGCTGCCTGGACTCGTGCATGGCTTCTTCTGAGAGCTGCAGTGATGTCATCATACCTGTCCTGAGCGAACTGCACCCTCCAACCATTTTCTTGCTCACATCATTAGCTGAGATATCCATTTCATTTTAAAAACTGCAGGCTGAGCAGCAGGTGCCGAATTCATTGCTGGGAGCCAGGCTGCCTCTTCTGCTTCATTATTTACAACTGCGTTTGGCTGTCTTGCTAACTTCTCCGCTACCTCTGACTTCTGGCTGTGCTGGGGAACACTGCTTGCCTTCTGCTAGCTCCGGCGCTAAAAGCCTGGAACACGTCTGCCTTTTCATGGCTGCCATCTGGCTCTTGACCTGGCACGCAGTGATGCCAGCAGCATAGCTGAGTCCGGCAGGGAGCTCAGCTTGACCCTTCCTGTGCTGGTGGTCGAAGCATGTGCCACCAGCAGCAGTTAGATACGCCCTCAGGCTGAAGGGCTGCAGGGGCACTGTTCTAATGAGGCAGGGTAGGGGCTCTGATGGTAGTGCAGGCACAAGGGGGTAATATTACAGTCTGGGGGTTGAGTGGCAGCTTCCCAGCATGCCCTCCTGGAGCTGCTATCGCCACACGATGGAGTATTTGGATACGGCTGGCACCCACGGTTGGAATAAGAAACTAACCAAATGGCTGGGGGCCAAGACTAACTGGGGAGGACAGAGAGAGTCACAGAGCTTGGGGGCTCCGTGAGTTCAGTGCTGTCCTTTCACACAGGCCTAGGCAGAGCTGGCTAAAAGGGTGGACAAAATCGGTGGCTTCATTCCCAGCTGGAGGTTCTTGGCTCACTGAGTGCTCCCTGGGGCTGGGGGGCATGCAGCTCTCGGTGAGCTGAGTAGCCGTGGTGGGGGTGTGGAGGGATGAGCAGCTGGGAGTGCCGGTTCATGGAAGGGAAATCTGAAGGCCAGACCTGAATGCAGGCCGTGATGTGGAGTGTGAAGCTGAGAGCGAAGTGTCTCCAACCACCCAAGAAGCAGGGCATGCAGGATAACTGACGATCCTGAAGCGTTTTATTGATTGTATCTTTCTTCCTAACGCCCCTATAAATCCCGACTAGTGTGGCAGATGCTGGTGCTAATGAAAGCCTCACCAGCCAGCCCTCTTCCCCCTGGCGTCATGACTATATTTTAGCTGCACACAGGTTTCAGCTCTCTGGGACCTACGCTTTCCAGCCCCACCGTCTGACCCCTTCCCAGTCCTTTGCATGGGGACTGCCCCTGCTGACGCTTCCATATGCAGCACAAGTTGAGGCAGGAACCTGGAACGCAGCATTACATGCAGGTCAGTCTGGCTTTCTGTTTAAAGACTCAAGCGGCCTCCTGTTTTTTACCCTCCTCCTCCCGCCTCCTTACAGGAAGACAGCGTGCGCTGGTGACGTGAGCACAGTTTGGGGAGACAGGCCTCCTCTTGGGTTCTAACCCTGGCACGCCGATCGCCTACCTGTGAAATGAGGACACTAGTTCGTGGCTGGGGTCATGCGAGGGGTGATTACGTAATGTGTGGAACGCGCTGCAAAGATGTACTGTGTATTCACGTTATGTTAGAGCACTGGGTCTCTGTGTTCTCTATCCTGGGGCCCTCCTGGAACCCCCTCCTCCCATTGAGCAATCTGGGAAGGGCTTGGGTTGTCCCACCCCCTGACACATCAGCTGAGAACCCAGCTCTAGACTTCTCTCCTTGCTCCAGCTGTTAACTGATGTGCCTGGATCCCGCAGTCTGCCCTTGCTGTTCCTTGGAATGCTGACTTCTGCACCAATCCAGCTCCCCGCTGGCCATGAGGTAGATTATTCTTTGCACCCAGGCCAGACTGTGGGCATCTGACACGTCGTGCAGCCCTACAGGCAGAGCGGGTGAGCTCCTTGTGCCTCGTTGAGTCTGTGGGAGCAACTCCCAGAGTGATCTGGCTCCATTGGGTGGGGTGATCTGCTTCCATTTCTCTTGGCAGCAGGTGGGGAGGAAGAGGATGGATTCCATATTCTCATGAGGACACCCATGCTGCCTCACCACAACCAGCATCAGGGCGGCACTGTTCTGTGGAATTAGCCTCTCCCCAGCTATCAGTCCTCTAGAGCCTAAGTAACAGGGTGCCTGTGGGCTCCCATCCAAGATGGAGATCGGGACATGAGGCTGGTGCTGCCATGTGTTCCCTATAAAAATGGTTCTTGGCTATTTCCCAGTTCTCCTGCCTCATGTGCTCCAGATCCCACATGCATTGCAAGCAGAACACCGAGTGCAGACTGGCAGATGGGGGAGCCAGACCGTGTTCTGCGGGAGAGCCAGAATGTCAGCTGCTCTGTTTGGGGTGTTTGGGCAGAAAAGAAGGGTTGAGGGGAGCAGGATCAGTAACTTTGGGCCCAATCCTGAAAGATCTGTACATGCAAAATGCCCGTGGACTTCAGGGAGAGTTCTGTGCATAGATTGGGTCCATTGGAAAAGAGATGAGATCTTTAAATATCTATCCACGGGCTCCTGCTCCTTCTGATGTTTCCCTCCTGAGCTTCTTAGGTTTTTCATCTTCCAGGGAGATTGCCAAGAAATAGACACTTTTCACTGAAAATAGCTGATCCAGTTACTGGGGAGTTCACTGGAGGCAATGAGACAGACCAAAACAAAGCCCTGCTGTGCTCGGTCCTGCTCTTCCCCTCTCATGGAGGGGCTGGAAGGGGAGTCCTCCCAGGAGCTGGGCATGCCGGAGGAGGGACCCTTTTCAGCTCAGAATGAGGTTTAGAGAGTGGAGCCTCGGCAAGGTTGTGTGGAACCATTGGCAACCCTGTCATACCCCTCTGGAGCCGGGGCGGTGTGCCAGAGGTGTGTTAGCATGTCTGCAGCCTGCTTCCTATTCAGCAGCAGCCCCAAGCCTTCCCCTTGGAGGCAGACGTACTCTTAGGCCCTGCGCACTGCATGCTGGCTGAAGTTAGCTCAAGTAACAACAGCAGGGAAGTTGCGGCAGCTCAGGAGCTACACAGCCCTGCCTAGAGCCCTGTATTCATACTCGGCCTGACGCCCCTGTGCTGCCATGGCTTTACTGATGCTGGTACTCAAGCCAGCTTTGTTCCACTTCCCGGTTGTAGCATATTCATACCCTGACACGGCAGGAGGAGCCCGAGCACGCCTGCCTCAGGTTAATAGCAGGCCTGATGGAGAGCTTGCCTGGTGGATCCCCTAGAAAATGGAAATTCTGCATCACCTGGCAGGGACGAGGCCTGACCATTGACCCCTATGTTTGGGTGTCTCCCCAAGCACCCCATGGCAGCTGACACCTGAGTTTGGGAATGGGAGTCCTTCCTGAGGAGATCTGTTCAGGCCTGGGGATGTGCCCGGTGGGTCTCTGCATCACCAGCTTCTGTGATCAGGATCTGAAGTCTCTCCCCTGGGTCCATGTAACATCTCCACATTTGTTCAGTATTCAGGGTCTGGCCCAAAGCTGCCAGCACCCCTGGCATCCAGGTTTGAGAAAGAGTCTCTGTCAGAAAGCTCTGTGCTACCATAGCTGGCTCTGGGACAGAAGTTCTTTCCTCAGCCCCATGCTGCAGCACATGTCTTTTGGAGCTGGAGTCTCCCCTGAGGGACTCCACAGGCCTGACCCTCAGTTGGTGTGATCTGGCAATGCCCTATTGACCTCTGGGGAGCCCACTGCATGTCTCCCTCAGCTGTGGTTCAGAAAGGGCCCTCTCCTGCGGCTTCCTGTATGCTGCTGGCAGGAGGGCTGGAGAGCAGGGCTCTCGCTTGAGAATCCCCGGGCTGCTGCTGGGTCCCTGCCTGGCTGCCACCCCCATTAGGAGGCAGGGGTTTCCCTTGAGGGTCTCCAGGCTGCCATACAGAGAGCATACCTTGTTATGGAGACTCTTCCTTCTGCCCTGTCCCTTAGCCCCAGGGCTCCACATTCCATTCCTCCTCATGCCAGGGAGCAGCACCACTACCCCCTGGCAGCAAGAGGGGCCTGTAATGAAGAAGAGGCAGTCATGTTGTTAGCAGCACTTGGGCTCCCCAGAAGGGGCAGCTGGGATGTCAGGAGGTCTTTCTGGCCTGGCTGGGCTCAGAACATTTCTGGGGGTGCCAACGTGATGAAAAAAGACCTGGCCTTGATGAACATGCTGGGGATTTTTTCTGCTTTCTAAAATAGCCTGAGGTTACAGCCCCCATCCATCAGGCTGGTGCCCGGGGCCAGGCCATGCAGGCTGCAGCCTCTGCTTGATAGCTAGGCTCAGAGACGGGCTGGCTATCGGGGACTGACTGCAGGAGCCGACTCTAGCACTTCCCCAGGTAATTTTCAATAGTAAGAATCCTCCCCAGGCTGGCTGGCTGAGGGCTGTGAAGAGCAGAGGGGAGAGGATTTCACTAGCTGACTTGCCAGTGAAGTCCCTTTCCATTCTCCTCTCCCTCGGTGGCTCAGAGCTGGGACCCTTTCCACAAGCTCATGTACTTGGGTAGCTCTGAGCAGGGTGAGCGAGACGCTTGGTTCAGTATGGCAGACCCAGAGCTCCCACGCAGGGCAACATGCATCTGCTCAGTCTGTCTGAGCTCCAAGCTGGGGAGGGAAGGCAGCTAGTGGGTTTTCAGTAGAGCTGGATGTACAATTTCCAGCGGAACAGTTTTCCATTGGCAAATGCAGTTTTTTTTAACTCGAAACATTGTGTGAGAACGAGTCGATTTCAGGGACGTTTTTAACAGGAAAGGATTGAAATGAGAACAAATGGTTTTGATGTTCTTGTTTCATTTCCATTTTATCAGTTCATTTCCTTTTGTTTCAATGTTGATATGATTAATTGTAATAGCATATTAATAGTATCTGACATATTAAGAAATATATTTATTTTGGCGTTATCTAAACAAATTGTTTTTACCATAGCGAAACAAAATGATTCAACGTTTCCAAATCAAACATTTTTGGCATTTCCATTCCCTGAAAAATGTCAATGTTTTGGTCCAATTTGAAACAAAAACAAATTTGAAATGTCATAATTTCCCACAATGTGGAAGATTTATTTTCCAGTGTTCAGCTTCAGGGGCAGAAATCAGGGCCTGGTGCCGTCTTGTGTGTCTGCGACTAGCAGTCAGTAAAATTGGGCTCTCTGCTCCCAAGGCTTGTGATGCTGAGGGTTTCTGCCCAGATGCACCCACACTCTACACTGGTCTCTCTTCCCCTCTCTTTGCGTCTCACGCTCCCTTTCTTACTTTCTGCCAGGTCCACTATAAGACTGTGCCAGGGACCCCACCCCAGCTCCTGGACTCATGTGATGTGATCAGAATCTTAACTTGCATTGAAAAATAAATTATGTTTTGTCTGCCTGAGTCTGCAGAGAGCCTGCTCTGATCGCTCTGAGAGGTGGCAGCTGCCCCATGCATCTCCAATGGGATGGTAGCTACATCTGGAAGAGTTGGGGGGCCACCCTGCTAGAGGAGTCTGAGTGTGACTGGAAGAGTAGTATGCAGTAGGCCCAGCTCACCCACCCCAGCAGATACAGCCCAGCATCAGGGGTCAGAACTGGGAGGTTCTTTGCCACCACCCCTGTCTCTGGCTGTGTGGGAGGGGATGGACTCCCTGCCACTGCAAGTGCTGGATGGGGCCATAGCATGGGCTTGGAAGGTGCAGGCATGAGTGGCTGTGAGCCATAGTGTGCCCAGGGCACAGGATCACCTGAATCCAGCCCTGCTCTGTGCCCTGCATGTCTTGTTCTCCCCCATCACTCTGTCTGTGCCTCTCCATCTCCTCCTCTCTCCTTCACTGCTGTCTGTCCGCTTCCCCGCTGAACATCTGGGAGGAAGATTCTATGTGTGACACAGTTTCCTAGCAGGCCCATGGGTATCTCACAGCTCGCTGGCAGTGAGCAGAACTTCCGGGACCCTCCCTGCACTGTGCCCTCAGCCCTGACACAGCATCGACCATCCAGGAGCCTACGAGATCTGAGCCCATCAGCCCTCTCTCTCCACAGCTGCAATGTGCCTGGGCCAAATTCAGACGTGGTGTAAGTGGGCATAACTCCAACGGAGTCAGTGGAGTGTTACCTGCTTAGAATCATAGAAAAGTAGAACTGGAAGGGACCTTGAGAGGTCATCGAGTCCAGTCCCCTGCCTTCACAGCAGGACCAAGTACTGTCCCTGACAGATTATTTTGCCCCAGATCCCTAAATAGCCCCCTCAAGGACTGAACTCACAACCCTGGGTTTAGCAGGCCAATGCTGGTGTGTCATCTCCACGCCACACAAATCTGAGAAGAGTTTGATTCCACCCCATTGCTGCATCTTGTAGTGCCTGGGTGTTGGTGGCAGTGTGTTTTATGCTGCGTGGTCATCATGAAGTAAATGTTCCCAACAGTTATGGGGCAGGAGTGTGGTCTAGCAGTTAGAGTAGGACCCTGGGAATCAGGACTCCTGGATTCTAGACCCAGGTATGTCACTGTCCTTGGGCAAGTCACCAAACCATTCTGTGCCTCAGTTTCCCCATGTGTAACCTGGGAGTAGTGCTGACTTGCCTCACCATGATGCCAGATTATTAAGATTTGTAGTGCGCGCTGAGCTGCTGGGGTGGAAGGTGCTAGCAGAGAGCAAGGAGTTACTGTGGGCCTCAGCTCTATAATCGGTGCCTTCCATGCTGAAACCCATTTTCAGGCTCCTTCTGTGGCCCAGAGATATGGACAGCCTCTGGCCTCCAGCCTCCCTCTGGTAAGGACAGCACTATTGTGAACTGTGTAACACCCTGGGAGCATCTCCATTGTATTCCTGAACAGGGCTTGGAGTCCTGGGGCAGGATTTGGGAACATAGCCAGTGAGCATGGCTGCTGAGGCACCGCAGACATGATGATCAGCAGAGCCGCTGTAGGGCAGGTACTGCCCTCCTCATTGAGCCGGCCCTGGGACGCTCTCTCCTGAGTGCCCACGCAGGCTAGATGACTAGAGGATTTTAAGTCAGGAGAGAGTATGAGGCCACAGATGTGTCCTAGGTACTGGAGAATGTGGCACAGACAGATGTGTTTTTCCCAGCCAGCAGGAGCTAGGACAGTGTGAAAGGGGAGGCATTGGTGCAGCCTGAGACTATACTAGCCAGCTCGTGTGTGGAAAGTGTCACTGGCTCTTCGGGCACCAATCCCAAGTGGATCAGATTCATGCAGGACACTAGGGGATGCATCTCCTTTTGATGTCAGTGGGAGCTGTGCCTGCTTTTGCCAGGGCTGCATTTGGACCATTGTCCGTGAATGAAAGCTGCAGGTGGAGGTGTTTGTTTTCTTCCCATCCTGAGTGTCCCAAACTCTGCCTAACGTCAGGGTGTTTGCCTTGTGCCATTCTGCTGCAATGATAATGCAGATGGCCAGTAAATAAAACCCCTAATGTTGTTTGTCTCTTATCAGAGAGATTAAGCAAGGAGCTGAGGGGAATTTTAAAGCATTCCTGATGAGACTGGGTCTCCCAGGATGAGACTGTACAAGGACAGGTAAATGCGTAGCAAATATAGGCACCCGCCCTAAGCACAGCTAAACATGAGCTGCCACTGCAACTGCTTAGCACGCCTGCCCTCTACCTTGACACTGTCACCCCCCTTCTTGCTTCCTTTTTCATGGTTAATTGTAGCAAACCCCTGGCACCAGCTGCAGTGAGATTAGAAATCAGGCCCAGGTTCTCTTGATTTCAGTGGGAGTCAGGCACCTAAGTACCTCTGAGGATCTGGCCTCCATCTCCAAGAGCAGCAGCCCATTCCATATGGGCTAGAGGAGGAATCTCATTTAGCTTCTGGCAGTAGAGGGCCAGTGACATGCACAGCTGAGCAGTTCCAGTTCCCTCCCACAGAATGCAGTGTTGCCCAGATACAGACCCGCCAGCTCATAACGATAATATAATCCTTAATGGTGGCTTCTCTGGAATAATGTTCATGGAGCCACTTCTCTTACCCCTCCAGTAGCAGGTAGTCCCTGGAGAGCGGGGCAGATTCCACTGGCAGACCTCACTAGTTCTCCTGGTCAAGTGGAGTGGCCTTGATCCAGCAACACACTTAAGCATGTGCTTAGCTTTAAACCCGGTCCCGGTCCCACTGAAGCTAATGGGAGCATTCACATGCATGAGTGCTTGGCTAGATCAGGTCCTTGGTGCCCAGATAGCTGCCAACCCAAGGAGGGTCAATGCAGAACAGGCACATGCTTCTCCTCTTGCACATGATAACGCAACTGAGCAGGGAAAGCCTGGAGGGAAGTAGCCTGGCAGGGGAGAGTCTGGGCGCTGTAGGAAGAAGCAGAGGCAGGGTTTGAATCTAGTGACAACGTGACGATGGGGGAAAGAAATGAATAATCAATGAGTGCCCAGTGCAGACTCTGTACTTGTTCTTTATTGCAACAAAAAAAGAACCAGAACTGGGTGAGGAACTTGGAAGAGATGCTGCTCTAGAGTGAACTTTGCCTCCTTTCTGTTTGCAAAATGTCCCTAAACAGCCTGTAACTGACTAATGTTAATGAAAATTTGTGAAATATGGTCAGGGAATTATTCTTCCCAAGCTGTTCGGTGCAGGTATTCAAACTGTGAGAAGTGCTGGTTAGTTTGGATTGGCAACGTAGGTTACAGGGGATGCTTCTGCTCCCCAATTGGCTGACTGTAATTCTTGGGGCCAGATTACTGGTTCAAATACTCACAGTTGAAGGCTTGGCTGTGTGGGAAAGTTGCACCTATTGTGTAAACCAATTTACTTAAACCTGTTCAAACCCCTATGTGGACGCTGATTGACAAGGGGCTTTTCTAGTTTAGCTTCAGTTGACTGGGAACAGTTTATGCCAAACCAAAATAAGAACGGCCATATAGGATCAGACAAATGGTCCATCTAGCCCAGTATCCTGTCTTCCAACAGTGGACAATGCCAGGGGCCCCAGAGGGAATGAACAGATCAGGTAATCATCAAGTGATGCATCCCCTGTCACCCATTCCCAGCTTCTGGCAAAGAGAAACTAGGAATACCATCCCTGCCTATCCTGGCTAATAGCCATCGATGAACCTATCCTCCATGAATGTATCTAGTTCTTCTTTGAACCCTGTTATAGTTTTGGCCTTCGCAACATCCTCTAGCAAAGAGTTCCACAGGTTGACTGTGCATTGTTTGAAGAAATACTTCCTTGTGTTTGTTTTAAACCCGCTGCCTATTAATTTCATTTGGTGACCCCTAGTTCTTGTGTTGTGAGAAGGAAAAAATAACACTTCCTTATTTACTTTCTCCACACCAGTCATGATTTTATAGACCTCTATCATATCCCTCCTTAGTCATCTCTTTTCCAAGCTGAGAAGTCCAAGTCTTATTAATCTCTCCTCATATGGAAAAGCAGCAAAGAGTTCTGTGGCACCTTATAGACTAACAGGTGTATTGGAGCATGAGCTTTCATGGGTGAATACCCACTTCGTCGAATGCATCTGACGAAGTGGGTATTCACCCATGAAAGCTCATATTCCAATACGTCTGTTAGTCTGTAAGGTGCCACAGGACTCTTTGCTGCTTTTACAGATCCAGACTAACACAGCTACCCCTCTGATACTTGTCCTCATATGGAAGTTGTTCCATGCCCCTAATCATTTTTGTTGCCCTTTTCTGAACCTTTTCCAAGACCAATATATCTTTTTTGAGATGGGGCAACCACATCCGTATGCAGTACTCAAGATGTGGGAGTACCATGGATTTATATAGAGGCAACATGATATTTTCTGTCTTCTTATCTATCCCTTTCTTAATGATTCCCAACATTCTGTTCACTTTTTTGACAGCCGCTGCACATTTTGTGGATGTTTTCAGAGAACTATCCACAATGACTCCAAGATCTCTCTCTTAAGGGATAACAGCTAATTTAGACACGATTATTTTATATGTATAATTGGAATTATGTTTTCCAATGTGCATTGCTTTGCATTTATCAACATTTCCCTTCTTTGACTGAAATAAGAGTGTCCACATGGATTTGTACTGGTTTAATTGGATGGGCTTAAAAACCATTTGAAGTTAAACTGGTGCAATTTGCCCAAGTTGGCCCGAGAGTGGAAAAAAAAATATTTTCTCAAATATTATCTAATAGTTTGCTGTTCCTGCAGCTATTCTTGCCAGTAAAGATATTGGCTCAGCACTAAAAATAACTAGATAAAACTGAACCGTGCAGGGACTGTAGGCTTATCGCAGTAAGGAAACTGCAGAATGTACCTCATCACTGGAAGTGGTGTAACTTCACCACTGTGCGCGCTATGAGGCGGAGGAGGGGAGAAAGATTGCTCTGAATTTCAATCCTTTACTATAGATTTAGAAAGTCCCTGCTATGCATCTTGTGCTTAGGAGGTGGAGACGTATTCCCACGGGTTGGCCCTACCACATTCAGTCATGAAAAGCACATCATGGACTATGAAATCTGGTCTCCTGTGAAATCTCCTATGTGTTTTTACTCTATATTATACAGATTTCACAGGGTAGACCAGTGTTTCTCAGATTGGAGGTCCTGACCCAAAAGGGAGTTGCGGGAGGGGGGGGTGTCACCAGGTTATTTTGGGCGGAAGGGGGGTCTCAGTATTGCCAACCTTGCTTCTGCGCTGCCTTCAGAGCTGGGTGGCAGGAAAGCAGTGGCTGTTGGCCGGGAGCCCAGCTTTGAAGACAGTGCCACGCCAGCAGCATCACAGAAGGGTGGCAATACCATGCCGTCCCATCCTTACATCTGCACTTGCTGCCTTCAGAGCTGAGCGACCAGAGAGTGGTGGCTGCTGACTGAGGACCCAGCTCTGCAAGCAGCAGTGCAGAAGTAAGAGTGGCAATACCATACCATGCTATCCTTACTTCTACACTGCTCCTGGAGGTGGTTGTGCCTTCAGAGCTGGGCTCCCAGCCAGCAGTCACTGCTCTCCAGCTGCCCAGCTCTGAAGGCAGATCTGCCATCAGCAGCAACGCAGAAGTAAGGGTAGCAGTACTGCAACCTCCCCTACAGTAACCTTGCGACCACTGGACTACTCATTTTTGGGTCAGGACCCCTACAGTTACACCACCATGACATTTTAGATTTAAATAACTGAAATCATGAAATTTATTACTTTTAAAATCCTGTGACCATGAAATTGACCAAAATGGACTGAATTTGGTAGGGCCCTACCCATGGGTGAAGTAAAGCAATGTGCGGGGAAGACCAGACTAAAGTAATGTCTGTCTGATCTTATCTGGAATTTACACCACACTCGTCATCCTAGGCACTCTGATACTAATGTGGAAGCTACGTTACCTGAGAGGGTGAGGTCTTCATGCCAGAGTTGGGATCCACTGGTAGAGAGGTTTAGAAGAGCCCAGTACTGAATGGCAGCTCATTCTCCCCTCCCGTGGAAGGAGTGCTTCCATGTCGGGGTTAATGTCCCATGATGGAGTAATAGAGGGAACTGCATGTGCATCCCTTTAGTACAGGGAATCTCAAACTCTTTTTGCTGGCCTCCCCTTTGAAAATATTTCAGGCTGTGATGACACTCCCCACCCCACCCCTTAAAAAAAAAGTGATAGCAAATTACTGTACATAGTCATAGCACTAAATTAAGCATTTAGTCATCATCCCTGCAGTCAAAGGTGCTGAAGCCTTTCAAAAAGTGTAAAGTAGGCTTACCCAGGAGCGCTGCCAGCTTTTTTGACGCCCTAGGTGGCAGAAGGTCCCACCCCCAAAATGGCACCCCCGACAGAGGCGGTGGACGGTCCCGCCCCCGAAATACCACCGGCGACCGGGGTGGCCGCCGCCCCCCAAATGTTAGCACCCTAGGCGACTGCCTAGGTTGCCTAATGGGTTACACTGGCCCTGGGCTTAGCTTATTTCAAGTTCCCAAAGGACACTGCTGAGGGGATGGGAGAGTTGGGCATGGGGTTACAGAAATACCGTACTATGCCACTCTTACTTCTTTGCTGTTGCTGGTGGCGGCGCTGCCTTCAGAGCTGTGTGGTCAGACAGCAACTGCCACTCTCTGGCCATCTCCCAATCCCCCCTACAAAAGCCTTGCAAGTCCCTTTTGAGTCAGGACCCCCAGTTTGAGAAACACTGCTTTAGTAACTGTCCCATAACACAGGCCTGTCTCCCAAAGTTCCCTCACCAGCCATCGTGCACTCCAGCGAGCTGAAGGGGCAGCATCTGGCTTCTAACACTTGGGATGCACAGGCCTGAGTTATGCTCTGAGACTTGAAGGATATTTTAAAAATCCAAGGTGATAAATCTCTCTGGAGCTCGCTTTTTCTGCATGACGCTGTCTCCTCTTGAGAGGATCTAGTGCTGGAGGCAGGTGAATAATGCCTGGGAAGAAGAGCTAGCTGGGGAATGCAGACGTCTTCAAAATATAATTGTGGCAAACAGTTATTCAGGCCCCATCTTCCTTACTGCATCGGAGACGGCTCCCCCATCTGTGGTGCTAAATAAGGAGAGGTCGGTGAAAGAAGAGCTAGAAGGGAAAGGTCACAAGTCTCTGTGGCTCCTTTAATAACAACAAGGGGATCCTTCATCACATGCAGTGATAGCTCGGGCACCGGTGAGTGCTGCACCTGGATGTGAAGAGGGCTGGAGAGTGTAATGACCATCAGTGGTCCTCACAGCTCAGTGAGGTAAGCAAAGAGGATGGAAGGGTGATCAGCTGTCATGCTACAGGGCACAAACTGGTCACCAGCAAGGGACAAGGATTTTTTTTAATGCTGTGTGCAGTGATATGACTGTCCAGGTATCTATGGGTCTCTCCTTCCTCTGAATGGTCAGGTGTAAGTATGGTTGGCACCTTCCAAGCCGTGCCCTGCAGGACAGTAATTATAACCCTGATACTAGGAGTGATTAGGGTTGGGTCATTCTTGGTATGGGTCAGCAGCCACCCACCCTGTAGGGGTCAGTGTGTTTTGGGCCCTGTGTCCCATGGGTCACATTCTCCCATCATCTGGAGCTGTGCTAAGCACAAGAACTGGATGGGAAATGGCTTGAAGCCACCTTTGTGCCTCCCACATTCTTGGCGTTGCTGGGTGGCTCTCTTGGCCCCGGTGTGTATTAAAGAAGCCTTGGACCTGCTGTTGTTTACACTGGGCCAAAGCAGTCTGCTAAGGCCCATCCCACATCCTTGAATCACCAGAGCACAGCAGTGCCCAGTCAAACCCCCTCCCTCAGCATGTCTCTATGCCACGAGCTATAGGGCAGGCAGTGTGGAGCCCTGGGCCCGGTTCTTCGCAGCCCAGGGGGACCCTTACACCAGGGTATCTGCCAAGACAGATTCTGCTGGGTTTGTGGCAGGGTCAAGGGGCCAGAAGGGGAGCAGGAACCTGGCCTTTGCCTCTCTCTGCCCTTGCCCTGCAGCAGAGATCAACTGGGACACTTTGCTGACAGGCCCTGGATTTCCTGTCAGAGCATTCAGGGAAGGGCCCTTGACTCTGGAACTCATCCCATCTGTGAACAAGCGAAGCCCTGAGCCTGCTGATCTTCAGGACACGTTGCAGGGCCTGTCTGCTTACCCTGGCGCTTTTCTGACAGGGTTGGAGAGGTGTTTGGGGGTTTGTTTGGTTTCGGCCTGTAGGAGGCTGGTGGTAAGTGCATTGCACCAGTGGGAAAATAAAGAAATCCTTAGCATGTCCAGAGCATGAAGCACTCACTTGCTCAGAGCACTGTGCAGAGGCAGGTTTCACTGGGAATCAAGATGTCAGGCTGTGTAATTGTGTCCTGTAATGCATCTGTGCAACAGTCACCATGGCAGGGCAGCAGGCAACAATGCAGCATCCCAACATAACATCTTCAGGGGCAATGAAATGGGAAACAGCACAACAGGCAAAGCTGAGCCTTCCCCAGGGAAGTTCTGGATATAGGACCCTTTTGTATAGTCTGAGGCAGACCCTTCCTTGCTGCAGGGCTCTGTGCTTTATTAGCTCCTAGACAGGCTGTTAGGTTGCTTCGATGACTTGCAGAATACAAATCTCTGGCAAGATGGCTTGGCACAGAAATTACTAGGCCAGACAGAATCTGGGGACACACGGGTGGTGCAGGACTTAGGCCCCTATCTGGATGGCTGTTGCCCCCATGAGAGAAACTGCTAAAAACAGCACATGCTTGCTTGTAAGCACATAGCACAACTCCCAAAGGCAGGACACTGGGCCAGATGGACAATTGTGTGATACGGTATGGCAGCTCCTACAGCATGCTCCCAAGCTGAGATCAGGTCAGCAAGGAGGAAGTACCAGGACAGGTGGGTGCAGTGGGGTGAGCGTCCCATCATGATCCAATAAGTGGAGGGAGAGGTGTGGGACCCCACGTGTGTGACATTTCAGCCCACTGCTCGCACCAAACCGTGACACAGGCCATATTGACTCGGGAGGAAAGTGCAGCAGCTCCACAAACTGGTGTGCTTGCACAGGAAGTCTGGCCTTGGAAGGTTCATTCACATGAGAGAATCTTACTCAGGTGAGTAGCCCCACTGAACATGATGTGAATGTTTGTCTAAGGGTTACTCACATGAGTAAGGTATAGCAGGGGCAGACTCATGATATGTGTCTTCTCCCCAGTGACATAGGCAGGACACCCAGTTGCATTTGCTAAGCAATTTATTGTCTGGGCATTAAATCTTGTTCTGTCAGGAGGTTTCCCTCTACCTGAGGAGATGTCCTAGGTTCCCTCTGAGGTCTATACATGCAGAAGATGAACATAGCTAGTTACTGGCTGGGGTAGGGAGTGCAGGTGCCGCATGAGAGAAGCTAGTACAGACTGAGGCCTCCTCCACAAGGAGAAGGACAAATTTGTCTTCTTACCTAAGTGGGCAGCACAGAGGAGAATTCAGCTCAGTCAGAGGAGGCAGAAACTGCCTTTCCCTGAGAAGCTGCTGTTTGTTTGCTGGGACCTGAGGTCAGCTACCCACTTGGCAGATGATGTGACGGAGAAATCCCGCCAGCCGTCCTGTGTCTGGATTTTTAAAAGGGCTGGCTTGTTCCATGAATGCTAACATGGGAGCTGTGTAAGCTATGGGAAGAAGCAGGAGGCAACGTGAGAGGAGTGCAGGGGAGCATAGCTTTCCCTCCTCTTCCTGGCTTGCGGGGAGCACCCAGAGTTACCCAGAGGATCAAAAGGTATAAGGGCTATAAATGTGCATGATCAGGGAATGACCCAATCACTGGCTTCTGGGGTCAGGTAGAAACTTCTGTGGGAGGGTTGTTCCACAGTTGTCCACCAGGGAGTTCCTTGCATCTTCTTCTAGAACAGCTGGTGCTGGCCACTGTTGAAGACACGATACTGAACTAGATGGACCTTGGCTGGACTAGATAGATGGGTGTGATCCAGCCTGAAATGAAACAAAGAGGAAACACAGCAGACTTGAGAGACATAGAAAGGTGGTGATGGTACTTTATTGCTGCGTAGAAAACCTGGTGGGTTCCATTTAGAAGCCGTGGCCATGACTGAGTAGGAGGAGAGGTTCTGAGAGGACCTGGATTTGTATGAGGGACAGGGACTCTCACATATATTTCTGAGTTCCACATGGAAGCATGGATTGGGGATGGAGCATGGCCTGATGGATGGAGTGCTGGCCTGGGACCTGGATCTCAAATACCTGGGTTCTGTTCCTAGCTCTGGTCTGCTGGGTGACCTTGCACAAGATCATGTTGCCTTTATATTCCTCCATTTCCCCATCTGTAGAGAAGGGCTAAAGATACTGATTTCCTTTGTGAAGCACTGAGCTCCATTGATGAAACAGGCTATATAAGAGCTAGTTATTGTATTAGGGATGCATTAGCCTGCTTTGGATTTATATCACCAGTTCTGGTATTTAGCATGCTTTTCTGTGTACTGATGGGAGGGGTATGTATAAATTTGGGGTCCAGTGGTTTTGTTGGGTTTGCAGCACGCTTGTTTTTTTTTTTTTAATGAAACATTACCTGTCAATGGCAAGTCACAATGAGTTGTGAGCTGGCTTTTCTCTTCTATTTGGCATAAAATCTGTCCTCTGAAATGTTTTAACATCGTCAGAGATGAGAGGAGTTGCACTGGGTATTTCTGGATTTTACAGAGGTAACCCATGCTGGGGCTTTCATTCCTTAACAGCTGTTTTTACATCAGTGCCAGATTCACTGCTGCCCAGCTCCTTGGAAGACATTTCCATTAGTGCAAAGTAGGTGGAAAGTGCAGAGCTGGTTGGAATATTTTGACCAAACTTTTATTTTTTTGTTGCAAAATGCCAATTCATCAAAATCGAAATTTTCGTGGGAAAGGGTTGGCTTTGAAGAATTTCTCAGCTTGAAACATTTCTGAAGTTTCTAAATTGTTGAAACATCTCATTGCAACGTTCTTTGAAATGAAAATTTTCAGTTTTCCAATTGGAAATGCCTTTTTGCTTCAAAATTTAAGCTAATGATAGCATTAAAAATGTGAGGGAAAAAAATTCAAAAAGTTTCAAAAAACATTGTGACTGAGCTGAACCACATTTCATGAAGGCGGGGTGTCATAAACAGATAGTTAAGGGTTAATATCTTTTTTACCTGTAAGGGGTTAACAAACAGTGAACCTGGAACACCTGACCAGAGGACCAATCAGGAGACAAGATACTTTAAAAATCTCGGTGGAGGGAAGTCTTTGTTTTTTGTGTTTTTCTTTGTCTGTTGTTCTCTCTGCGTTCTGAGAGTGACCACATATACCTACAGGCTCTCTAATCTTCTGTTCAAATTTAGTAAGTACAAAAATAGAAAGGCGGTTTAGTCTTTTTGATTGTTTTCTTTATTTGCAAATGTGTATTTGGCTGGAAGAATTGTATCTCTGTTGCAATTTGTATGTAGGCTGGGGGGAGGAGTCTCTCTAGTGTCTATAAGCTGAAAGACCCTGTAACCTTTACCATCTTGATTACAGAGACAACTTTTACTTTTTATTTCTTTTATTAAAAGCTTTTCTTTTTTAAAGACCTGATTGATTTTTTCCCCTTGTTAAGGCTCAAAGGAACTGAGTCTGTACTCACCAGGGAATTGGTGGGAGAAGGGAGAGAGAGGAGGGGAGGGGGAAAGGTAAATTTCCTCTTTGTTTTAGATTCACGGAGCTTGAATCTGTATTGCCTCTGGGTGAGGGGAAAAGGGGAGGGAGGAAGGGACATTTCTCCCTGTTTTAAGATTCATGGAGTTTGAATCACAGTGATCTTCCAGGGTAACCCAGGGAGGGAAAGCCCAGGAGAGGCACCGGTGAGGGAAAGGGTTTACTTTCCTTGTGTTAAGATCCAGGGGGTCTGGGTCTTGGGGGTCCCCAGGGAAGGTTTTGGGGGGACCAGAGTGTACCAGGCACTCCAAGTCCTGGTTGGTGGCAGCACTACAAGATCTAAGCTGGTAATTAAGCTTAGGGGAATTCATGCTGGTACCCTATCTTTTGGACTCTTAAGGTTCAGAGTGGGGTTTTATACCATGACAGGGGGATTTTTGGTTCATGAACATTTTTGAAGTTTTCAACTTTTCATCCCAATTTGGGTCAGGAAAAATTTCTGAAATCCTGACAATTTTCACAGGATATGAAAAATGTTTTCTACCCAGCTCTGGTAAAATGCTCCAAATGGTGATCATTCACATGCAGTTTGTACTGCTGCAGAAGACTGCACAAGGTGCAGGGCAAAGGAGAACCAGACTCCCAATCTTGTCAAGTCAATAAGAACGGGGCTGTGGAACACCAGTGATATCAGTGTGTGTAGCTGGACAGGAATATATTTTTGCTTGTCTGGCTATCCGGTGGCTCAGGGATGTGTGCATTCCAGACACAGTTCTTTCTTTGTTCTCATTCATACAGCACCGTGTGATGATGAGACCCAGTATGGCGGCCACCAGTACTGCTGAGCTCCCCTTCCTACTTGGATCTGCTTTAACCACCAATAAAGAGGATTACCCAATCTCATGCTTCAGAACATCACCTGATCACTTGCAGGGGTCAGGAAGGAATTTTCTTCAAACACCATAGTACCATTACCTAGGTACATTATGGTAGCATTTCATAGAGTTCCCTCAGGTGCTCAGACACCACAGTTATTGGTACAGAATAAAAACCAGATTAGAAGAGATTATTCCTCTGAATATCAGGTATTAGTCACAACTGGGCGCAGGATACTGAAGGCAAGGGTCATGCTGGGCTCTGGGTAAGTGCTGGGTCTGTACACAAGCTCTCCCTGCAGTATCAGAGCAGTTGGATATTTCTGCTAATTGATAATCACTAAAATAGTTAATAATGGTGTTGTCTATGGTGCCATCAGTAGGCTTCAGAATAAACACACCATTGCACTGAATAGGGACATTTCAAGCTGCTGTTACAGTTTGCTTGCCTGCAGACTCCAACACGCTCAGCTTTCCTTTACAACCATGAGGGACAAAAGAAATTTTTGGTTTTAAATGTAAGCTTAAATTTGGCAGATGCTGAAAGGGTCCCTAGAGAAGTGCAGATGCGGCCAGAGAGTCATTAACCACTCGCTCTGCTCTCTGCCTGGGTTTGATGGAACAGTGATCTGATTTAGTAGAGGAAACCCTCTGTGTTCCTATGGAATATAGTGGGGAAACCTCTGGTTTCTCCTTGTTTCATGCAGGTGTGTGTCCTGGAGTAGGATGTTCCTGCTCACTCCCTGCTGCCTTTTGTGATGCTGTGCTGAGGCTAAAGCCAATTAGTGGCTGCCTCTCATCCCAAAGCAATGGAATACTGTCATACTGTGCCTGTAAACAAATAGTTAAGGGTTAATGTCTCTTTTACCTGTAAAGGGTTAAGAAGCTCAGTAAACCTGGCTGACACCTGACCAGAGGACCAATAAGGGGACAAGATACTTTCAAATCTTGGTGGAGGGAAGTCTTTGTTTGTGCTCTTTGTTTTGGGGGTTGTTCGCTCTTGGGACTAAGAGGGACCAGAGGTCAATCCAGGCTCTCCAAATCTTTCTGAATCAGTCTCTCATGTTTCACAATTGTAAGTAATAGCCAGGCAACGTGGATTAGTTTTATTTTTGTTTTCTCAACTTGTAAATGTCCTTTTTTGCTGAGAGGATTTTATCTCTGCTTGCTGTAACTTTGAACTTAAGGCTAGAGGGGGTTCCTCTGGGCTATATGAATCTGATTACCCTGTAAAGTATTTTCCATCCTGATTTTACAGAGATGATTTTTTTTATTTTTCTTTCTTTAATTAAAAGCTTTCTTTTTAAGAACCTGATTGATTTTTCCTTGTTTTAAGATCCAGGGGATTGGATCTGGACTCACCAGGAATTGGTGGGGGGAAAGGAGGGGAGATGGTTAATTTCTCCTTGTTTTAAGATCCAAGGGGTTTGGAACTGTGTTCACCAGGGAATTGGTGAAGCCTCTCAAGGCTGCCCAGGGAGGGGAAGGTTTTGGGGGGAACAAGAAGCAGTCCAGACACTGAAATTTCTGGATGGTGGCAGAGTTAACAGATCTAAGCTAGTAATTAAGCTTAGAAGTGTCCATGCAGGTCCCCACATTTGTACCCTAAAGTTCAGAGTGGGGAAGGAACCTTGACAGCTGTGCTGAGGCTAAAGCCAATTAGTGGCTGCCTCTCATCCCAAAGCAATGGAATACTGTCATACTGTGCCTGTTTACCTTCCAGAGGATTCAGATAAGAGAGGACATGATAAAAGTATATCACTAATGATTGGTAGAGATGGGAAATTGAGGACTTCTTTTCCCCTGTCTCCTAGAGCAAGGGGGACAGGCAATGCAACTGAAAGCTGGCCAATTCATAACTGAAAAAGGAACTACTTGTCCACACAATTAGCCTGTGGAACTCACTGCTACAAGATATCATTGAGCCCAGGAGTCTAGCAGCTTTCAAAAAAACTCTGGGCATTTATAGGGAGAACAAAACTATCTAGAGTTAGTATAGGAAGTATTTAAACAAATAAACATGAGTTTTAGAAGGGATCTAAACCCTTCTGTTTCAGGGCATAAACCAGCCTCTGTTGGGGGGCAGGAGAACACTCTTCCTTGGGCAGGTCTGGGCTGTCCCCTCTTGGAGACAGGATACTGGACTAGGTGGCTTATTGGTCCCATCCAGTCTAGCAGTGCCTGTCGCTACTGTCTTCTCCTACATTAGTGTTGAAGGATTGCTAGCAGGGGGCCAATTTGACATGGAGGTTCTGGCAGACCCTGCTCCCCTGCTGATGAGATGTTACTGCTTCTCCAGAACTACTGAATTAAGTCACGCTGGTCCTTTATTATTAATTACACTTGTAGTGTGTCTGCTGCATCAAAGTCTTATCAGAGAAGAGGCAGCTTAAGACGCTGGGAAAGGCGTTTGATAGTTAATATCCAGCATTGCGTGCGTTTTATTCCATTCTTCCATTTAATGGTAGCTGACTGCATTACAGCTGAAATTAGGCCTTTTTTTAACAAAATTGGGTCCTTTAATCTGAGTGCCGTTAACTTGTTGAGCTGATGGTTTGCTGCCTGAGAAGTGAAGGCAGTCTAAGACCAGCCCTAGTCTAAGACTAGCCCATCTGGGCACCATACAGTCCGGGGCCCCAGTCCAGAGCTCGCCTCTAGACCAAGGATAGTGGTACTTGGTCTGTGGTGGGAGCGCTGAGTGAAAGGGGTGAGCCCAGAGCTCTCAGGGAGCTGTGGCTCCGTTCCCAGCAGGAAGGAGGCTCTGAAGATGGCTTATAATAAGAATGATGATTAATAGGGGTCTGCCTGTCTCTTAAGGCCCTTTGTTCAGGGCTCTCCCGTGCAGAGATTAACCCTCGCAGCATGCTGGTGGGGGAGGTCAGATTTATCCCTGTTGTACCGGTGGGGAACCTGAGGCCCAGTGAGTGACCTGAGGTCCCACAGGATGTCCATGCAGAGCCAGGCAGAGTTCCCAAGCATCCACACTCCCGGTTGGAGAGCCATGAGAACACTCTCCCTCTGGAATGGCAAAGAGGTACAGGAACAATCCTCGTTTAAGCCATGCTGCAGCCTGGAGTCATTCCTTGCTTAGGGATAGTTGTGCTACAGGACAAGTTTTCCCTACCTAGTAGCCTGGTTCAGGGGTGCTGAGTTCCAGCAGGCCCAGAGGCCAGTGGGTATTGGAGCAGGGAGGAAGCTTGGGGAACACCTAGGAGAGAGAGTCATGCTGTCATGGAGAGACAGCTATTGGACTGGCTTTGAAACCAGCTGTCACCCCCAGCGGTGGTAAAATGCTGAGAAGCTGCTGAGCCAGTCCTTCCACTCAGGTGATGCCAGCCAGTCCCTGTCCTCTGTGAACCTCCTGAAAGCCCATCCCCAGGGCTGAGGCTGGCACTGGACTGGGCGGTCCAGTCAGGCGATTAGCAGCCTTGAATTTACAGTGTCAGGGATTAGCATCTTAATGGACTTTACTGCAGCTCACATCTGCTGATAAAGGAGCAATGTGGTTCTAGCAGGGATGGGGGATTCCAACATTCATTTCTCATGCTTGTGGCAGGGACTGAGGTGTATTTTATCAGTACCACAGCTGTGCAAATCCCAGCTCGGCGGCCAAAGCAAAATAGAGGAGTTTTCTCATTATATTCCACTAGGCTAGAGAAAGTAAAGGTGCCCCCATGCCTTTCCCTGCTGTTACATCAAACAGCAGCCTCGAAGGAGCAGTGGACAGGGATAATGCACAAGGGGATGGTCCTGTGCTCAAAGCACAGTACTGGCAGCAAGGACTCCTGGGTCCTGTTGCTGACTCTGCCATTGATCTGCTGTGTGAGCTAGTCACTCAATCTCTCTGTGCCTCAATTTCCTTATCTGCAAAATGGGGACGTCACAGGCTAAACTCAGCCATGCTCCTGAAGGGCTTTGTTATCTGGGGTTGTATATTGCTGCCCAGCTGAGCACTGTATCTGTCAGTCTCAGATGGCAGATAGCTAGAGTGGGATTCATATGGCGGAGTGTAGAGTTGTTCGGGGAAGGGTGTAAAGTGAGGAGGGCTCAGGCAAGAGAAGCTTTCAGATGTGCTGGCTAGGCTGGTAGATACAGTTGTGCCCTCCCCCCCAACAGCAGGAGTTTCTGTTGAGTCAGGCTGAGCGGGAGCTGCTGTGATGCTTTCAGTCAGCATTTCACCTTCCCACGTTTGTTTTTGATATTGTTTTGTTTTTAAAATACTCACGAGAGTAGCAAAGCTGATAACACGCTACTGTAGAGCCAGGCACAGAGCTACCACAGAGCCAGTGGCTGTGCCAGCGTCCCCTCCACAGCTCTGTCCCTGTTCTGTGAATCTGACCTGCATTGCAGCCCCTTCTGCTACTCTGTCCTACACCTGAGCCCTCCCACAGCTCTGCCAATGCCCCTCAGGTCTGGCCTGCTGTATCCCTACCATTCACCTGAGGGATGAAAAGCTAATGATCTGAAGCAATACTACTCCCCCGCAGCCCCACCATGCCCACCCTTTCCCCTGCCTGGCATGTTCCATACTGCTGCAAACCAGCTCAGGAGCATGAAAGTATGGCAGACCCAGTTTGTGGAGTGACAGCTGGCTCATGCCAATGACCCTGCAGTTCCAGCCATATATTCAGCCCCTACATAGCCCGGCCTGTTTGGAATAGCTGCACATGAACAATGGGGGTGCTGGCTCCTGGGCCTTTTTCCCAATAAAATCGGGGTGTGCTCCTTCAAGCAGCAGTTAGGTATGGAGACTGTTTTATATGGGAGCCATATTCTACCCTGATGACCTCAGAGTAATTACAGCTCCAGTGAATTGGCCTATTAAGTCCAACCAGTGCTCTAGGGGGAGTAATGGTGCTCTCCTCCTTCCCCCTTCCCAAGGCCTTTTTTTCATTTTTTCTTTCTTTCTAAGGCATCAGAACGCTGCTGAGAAGGTGAGAGACCTGATAGCAAAGTTGCAGAACACCCTCCATCCTCTCTCCCTCGGCCCAGGAAAGTGCATGTCACAGAGAGCTCACCCAGAGCTGAGCTCACATGCATGTACACACAATGGCTCCATTTGCAGGGAGGGCCATGACCCATCCTCTGCTCAACCGTTTTCTTTATCTGTTCTTATTCTTATCATTTATCTCACTGCGTCCTACCAAACACATTTGACACATTATTATGCAATGGTGAAGTTAAACCATGGGTTCTTAGCCTGGGGGTTACGACTGGGGTAAATAGATATCAGGGGGTTGCAACCACCCCGCCCTTCCCAAATTGCAAAATAGGAGGGGCATCCCAGCTGGATGAGAGGTGGGACGGAAGGTGCAGTGAGCCCTGGAATGGTTTGAAATCAATCAGTGGAAAAGGTTGAAAATCACCGATGTGGACAATAGCAACAGATTGCAATGGCGGCACCTATGCTGCATTATTACTATTAACTTAGTAGCGTAGATATAACATAGCAGCTAATTCATGTACACTTTGATTTGCTATATACCTAGGTATCCACAGATATGGGCTGTAGGTGCTGGAGATCTAAAAGACCTACTAGCTCCCATCAGGACAGAGGCTTTTGGCCAAAGGGCTGAGGGTCAGAGCTTTCTCAGCAAGGGGCAACCAGCTGGTCAACATGCTACTACTGAAGATCAGAATGAGCCGGAGTTGAGTCATCGTCTCATTCAAGGGGTCTTAACTTAATCACGGAGCCGCAGCATAGCTTAGCAGTATTGCTCGTGGAAGAGAATTACTGAGATGAATCCCGTCTGAGAAGGCAGCTTCAAACGAATAGCTCAGTTCTGGTTTCAGCCATGCTGTGCTGTCACCCTTAATTTTGTATCTGGTGTCAAAATATCACAGTGCTGGGGGCCACTGGAAATGCAGATGGATTGGAGTCGATAGAGGATGTGTCACACGCTAAACTGCCGAGAGAGAACAAGTGACTTGTAGCCAAATGGTCAGGAAGAATCTAGCAAACTAAATAGTCTGGACAGTAATACTCAACCAACAGCACAGAAGCAACATTCACTTTCAGATACTTGGAAACTATTTACCAAGAGTCATGGTAGATTCTCCATCACTGACAATTATTAAATCAAGACTGGATGTTTTTTTTTTAGAGTTGCTCTGGGAATTATTTTGGGGCCGTTCTTTAGCCTGTGTTATACAGGAGGTCAGACTAGATGGTTGCAATGGTCTCTTCTGGCCTTGGAATCAAGGAATCTGTGAAACTCATTGATCATTTTATTCTTCGGGTTGCAACCATGTGCAGTTTCATCTGTCTCTGGTACAATTGTGCACCAAAGCCACCTTTTCATAGCTAGACACTCTAGCAATCAAGACACCAATGAGATTGTTATCCTTTGCATTAGTGGTCTCGGAAGAATATAGGTGTCAGCATGTGTTTGTTTTGTATCGTGGCATTCGCTGCAGGGGGTAGGGGATTGAAAATGTGGCAGTTAGAAGGTGCAAACCATAAGGGATTAGGTCATGACACAGAATGAGACAGATGATGCAGAAATCAGTGCCCCGGGTCACATGATGTGCAAAGGTCTGATTCCAGTGAGGTTAAGCTGGAAGAAGGGTGATGTGACTGTCAGACCCCCTTACATCACAGATCCATTCCTTGTGCGTCTCTGAGTCCATGCTGCTGACATTGCTGACAGAGACAAGCATTGGCTCTCAGGAGCCCTGCAGAGTCCGTACAGCTCTGAGAGTTGGGGCTGGATGCCTCAAGTATCATCAACCAAATTGTCAGCTGAATTCCAGCAGCAGAATCCTAATTTCTGATGGTGATGTAGGAGGCAGGCAGAACAGGGCTGGCTGTTCAGATCCTGGAGAGGGTTGGCAGTGATTGCAGTTTGGGAGAGGCGCCACAAAATGTTTGGATGCATAAACTCAGTAAAGCTGAGCGGGAAGCCAAGGAGAAAGGAGAACTGCACTTCCAGCAGGCCTTCCCAGATTCAGATCCCATCCTTGATTCCCTTTGCTTCCTGGCTCGGGGCACCTCAGACATGAAGCACACTCCCTCAGAAGGGAAGGCACCAGTCCCGTGGGGTTGAACTACATCAGAGCTGCACTCCTGCAAGCAGCATAGCTCCTCTCCCTAGCGGAACGAAGCTGGTGGAGAATGAGCCTGGTTGAGGGAGGTCAGTATAATGACTTGGTGCCCTGTGGCCTTTTGGCGCCCAGCTCCCTGCCCTGCGTTGTCGCCAGGTTGTGTTCAGGGTACAGCTCTGTTACACACCCTGTCTCCCTCTCCAGTCATGTGATGCAGGAGGAGAGCTGTGATGATATGGAATGTGGTCAGCTGCCTTCAGACGCTCTCCGACAGGTGAAAATCCAGCGTGACCCCCTCTACGGCTTTGGTTTCGTGGCCGGCAGCGAGAGGCCAGTGGTGGTGCGCTCGGTAACAGCAGGTATGTGCTTGGCTCACAGCCGCCTTGGGGAAAGGGGCTGTTCTGTGTGGAGCAGATCAGACAAGTGGGAAGCAAGGAACAGGCAAAGGAGTGGGAGCTGCTTGGCTGGGATGATACTGCCATCCTGCCTGGGGTATGGGTGCTGCAAGCTGGGAGCTGGAACCCTCAGGCAGATGCTGGAGTGCAGGGTGGGAGGGCTGTGAGTGTTGTAGTTCTCTTGCCTGTAGCTGACAGTGGGATAGAGGCTGGGGGGAATTGACTGTTAAAGGCAGGGGTCTTCAGACACACAGTCTGCAACTGACAGGATGATGTCTGAGAGATCTTGGAAGTACAGCAACCATGCCCCCTCCATGCCCTGTGCCCCCGAGTGCCTTGCCCATGGTGGAGAGGGGGCAGTGGGTAGAAGGGGGCCTCATACTGCCCATCAGCAGCCACAGGGTCTGTGGCAGCCAGGACCAGTGTGAGCCAGCCCCAGCCCATGCTGGCGAACAGGGTGATTGAGTTGCTTGGAGCTGAGTGAGGAGGAGTGATGGAGAGCATCCACTGAGGGGAAAGAGCAGAACCCAGGAGGGCAGCACAAGAGGAATGCAGAGCACAGACAGGTGGCAGAGCAGTTGAGGACATGGGGGGCACACAACATGCCACTTGTAAGTGGACACCAGCAGCGCCATGGTTACCTGTCCCTTCGCCAGATCCAGGGGAGTTTTCACCTCCAGGGCCCCTTCCAAAAGAATCTCTGCTGCTGCTAAGTCAGGAGCTGCAGGCACAGCAAGTCCCCTGCCATGCCATTGCGAAGGGTTCTGGGGCAGGCTGGTGGAGGAAAGTGGCTACAGTAGAGCCACAAGCAGAAACACTGGATGGGTTACACCAAGCGGGTTGGTGGAGGAAGAGAGCATGGAGTAACTGGGGAAGCCAAATCCCTTCTTTCTGGGATACCAGTAGACACATAGCCAGTTCCTCCCGCTGGGTTTCAGCCCAGTCTGTGACCGGGCTCCTGGCCTTCCCAGCCCAGTTCTTTGAGACGTTGGAACTAGTCCCTCTACATGGCACCGGTTTCTCGTTGAACAACAGGAGCAAGCCACATAGGAGGGTTATTAGATGAGCCACTGCCTTCCCAGTACGAACTGTGTGCAGGCCAGCCAAGCTGAGAAGAGAGCCCCGTCACTGGGCTCTGAGAATGGCGGGGCCTGAGGCCTGCTCCCTTCATTCCAGGCAGCACAGAGCCCCATTCCCCTGCTTGCTCCCCCTCACCAAGCTGAAACAGGGCACGCTCCCTGCTGCAGGCAGGGACTCTTAACATCTACTCTCCTCTCAATGGCAGGAGGCCCCTCTGAGGATAAACTCTTGGCAGGAGACCAGATTGTGGCCATAAATGATGAGGATGTGAGTGAAGCCCCCAGAGAGAGATTCATTGATCTGGTCAGGTAATGAACTTCTCTCCCACCTCATCCTGGGTGCAGGGGAAAGGGTGGGCAGAAAGGGGTGTTAGCACTTACATCTCTCAAAGGGCTGGAGGGGACCTGATCACTGGCAGAATCTGGGCACCGCTGCAATGGAATTTGCATGGCTGCAGCCTCAGCAGCCACTTTCAGGTACTGCCGTGATCAAACTGGCCCTGCTGGAGTCAGCACTGGCTCAGCACTGCTGTGAGGAAGCGCACCCTGCCAGAGAATGAGTTAGCATGAGCAGGGCAGTACTGTGGGGAAGCCTACCCCACTGAAGGCTGGCACTGACAGGAAGTTTGTTTGATTAACCTTCACCCACACCACACGCTTGTCCACCTAAGTCATTACCCTTTCTGGCACCCATCCGGCTCTGAGGGCTATGGAGCCGCGGGAGTTTTATATAGGTCAGAACACAAGTGAGACTCAGTTCCTGCTGTGCACAAAGCTCATCCAGGAACCCCTCTCAGCAGTGGCCTGAAACCTGGAATGGGTCCCTGCTTGCTCTCTGGAGAAGACCATGACTGAAATCTGAAAGGCAGAGAGCTTTAGGAGAGATGTGATTCAGGCTGGTATGAGGGAGGGGAACTTGGCCCCTTCATCCTATCCCATTTCCCCACCAGCTTGCCTATTCTCTCAGCTCTGGTGTCAAAGCTGGGAAAGACCCAGGTGCTAAGAGAAGGATCTTTATTTCAGCAGGGGAATCCCCAGCAATCCTCACTCCTTTGAGCCCTGCCCAAGCCCAGGAGCCACACCTCAGACAGTTATCCACCTGGACTGTGTGTGTTTCAGAGCAAGTCATGCTGGGCTCTGGAATAGCTGTGATTCTCTAGTTAACAGTCTATTCAATAATATCTCTATAGCAGAGTAAGAAACTACAGAGATCCAAACATCTCCAGCTGGCAGAGATGTTTGCAGCAGCTGTATGAGGCATTGCCAGCACACTTATTACCTGGTACATAAAGCTGCTGTAGGAGACCGAGACAGTCTGAGCCGCTGGCTGGGGAGAGAGTTTGCTGTCTGAACTCTCAGCCAGGCTCTTCCAAGTGGTGTTTTCATCCCATCGTTTCCATACGTGTCCTGTGTTGTGGGGCTGAGAGTAAACTTGTCCATTAACCTTCCCTCCTGTCCTCTCTCTTGTAGGAGTTCCAAGGACTTCATCATCCTCACTGTGCTGCAGACTCACCAGGTGAGCTCCGGGAGCCCCATGCTCTTGTAACACAGGGCTCCAGCTCTGAGAAGGCAGACACAGTTTGCTGCAGGGCTTGGGAGGTCTGAAATCCAGGCCTATGCAGATGGCCATTGAACTAGGATGTGACCTAGAGAACATACGGCTGCTCCATCTAGGTCACACTGATGCTTCCAAGAGAGAAGCGCGGTTTTGCGGGGAGCCAGTGAGCCTACAGGGTAAGAGCACTAGAGTTTCCCCTTTGGAGACTTGATCCTATGTTCTGTGATGGCCCCAGATGAATACGCTCAGCCTCGTTCTCAACCAACCTTTGTCCAAATCCCAGAAGATCATCGTCCAGTCTGATCAGAGGAGCAGGATGTGCACGATCGAGACCCAGGAGAGGATACCAAGGGGCACTGCCAGCCAGAATGAATTGGCTGGGCTGTAGGGGCAGGTGCTGCAGGTCAAGATTGAGGGGCATTGGCTGGGCTGTAGGGGCCCAGGACTGGCACAGCGGGGGCAGGTGCTGCAGGTCAGGATTGAGGGGCATTGGCTGGGCTGTAGGGGCCCAGGACTGGCACAGCGGGGGCAGGTGCTGCAGGTCAGGATTGAGGGGCATTGGCTGGGCTGTAGGGGCCCAGGACTGGCACAGCAAGGCTGAGCTCTGCAGGTCAGGATTGAGGGTCATTTCACAACCCTCTGGGGAAGCTTATCCAACCCTGCTCACCCTCACCATTCCTGGCTTTCAGCACTGATATTACCTCTTCCGTACTCACTGGAATTTATTACAATTGGATAAAATAATCCAGGAATATTCTCCAGGCTCCAGCATCCCATCTGAGGGAGAGGATCTCTCGAGCTCTCCCATCTCCTGTGGCTAGTAAGGCCATGAAATGCTCTCTCCATGAGAAGGAATAATAAAAATAAAAAAGTCCCTGGGACGACTACACTCCCCAGGCTTCCTGGTGTGTATTACAGAGCCACCAGTGATGCCAGAGGGAAAATATTTGACTCTTCAGCCTCTGGGAGATCTAACAGCAAATCTCAGCCTGGTGTTTCCTTTGCCAGGGTGACCGTGCTGTATTTTCCTGTGTCTCATCTGGACCTCTCCTGTGCCTTAGTGATGCCTGGATACAGCAGGGGAAAGGGCCGTTCTTTTTAAAGCATTCTCCAAGTGGCTGCTCTGACTGTCTGCCCTGAGTAGCTTGCAAGAGCAGAGGAAGCACTTACATATTCCAGCACCGTATCTGAAGCCAAAACTCACTGCAGTTAGAAAGGAGGGACCCATCCTACCACCAGGCTACAGCTGTCTTGAATGGCATTTAGGAATGCTGAGCACTGGGGAGCGCATAGCTACTGCAGGACTAGCCTCCCCCAGCAGGAGTCTTTGTAAGGGGATAGCATAGGAAGCCTGACTGGGGTGGAAGGAGGAGAGCCTCCTTCAGTGGAAGTCTGTGGGGAAAGTGGTACAGCAGTGCTGGGCGCCTTCCTGGGGTTCAGCCATAAATGCACATCTGGCATGTTTGTGGTCAGGCCCAGGACCCCTGGTGGACTTGGCGTGATGACACCTGGTGGGAATCCCTTGGAGAAACAGAGCCACTGAGCTCCCTGATTCCTCTCGCCTCATTTGCATGCCATGCTGCTGGAGACTCTGCCCAGCAGTGACGGGTGCTGGCACTGAGTGGTGAAGTTGCAGTGGAGCGCGAAGAGCCCGTGGCTGTGGAACAGATTGAACTGTCATGCCACCAGCAGTGAAGACAGGATGTCATTTCTGCTTTCCCGAACCTTTTGATCTCGGTGAGAGAGAGACGTGTGAGAGCCCCTTCCATTCTCTCCTGCTTTCTTGCTCTCTTGAAAGGAGGGTGCCACTGCCCAATGCTGCTCCCTAAAGAATGGAGTGAGCGCTGGCCTCTGACACAGCTTTTCTCCTTCCTCTGGAAAGCAGCTGGGTGAGGCAGCATGTTAGCCCCAGGCCAACCGTCTTCAGACTGAAACCTCAGACACCCACAAGAACGGCTCGCACCCTGCAGCACACCTTGAGAGAAGTGCTGTGTGCTGGTGACTTGTGCCAGGCTGAGAGCTCCAGAGACCCAAGTCCTCTCTCTAAAGACCCAGGGCAGCACAGGCCCAGAGTGGATAAAAATCAATTTTTTTTTTTAAATTTAAAAATAGATTTTTTAATTTAAATCAGATGTTTTAATTTTGTCATTTACATTATAATCACTTTTTCTTTTTAAAAATAAACCTGTTTAAAATCTAATCTGAATTTTACACAAACTGTATTAAAAGCCTACATTTATTATAGTCTCTTAAAACATTTAAATAAAAAAACTTTGAGTTGAAGGCTGTTTTTCTATATAAAGAAAGAATCAGGGGAAACATCTAACTTTTGAGATCAAGCTTTATAAATATGGCACAACAGTAGCGTATTAAGGGCTTTGTTTGTTTAATAAAAATAAATTTTATATACTGTTTTTTGTGCTTAATTAAATTCTAGTTACCATTCTAATACAGCTTGAATCATGAGAAAAAACAGAGTAAATAAGCAATATACCATATTCTATCAGGCTAAAAATGTATAATAAGAATCTGGAAATATTAAGCTAGATAATTGCTTAATTAAATGTGTATAGTTGTAGTGTATCCTCGTAGGTAGCAAAAAGATGTTCCAAATCTAGTGTAAAGACTCTAATTTAGTTTTAAATCAATGTTTTAATGATTCTATCAACCAATGAGAATGCACATTTCTTTAGAAATAACTGAAGTGCAAATGGAAAAATTGATTTAAATTGATTATTTAAATTGAGGCTTTCACCTTGATGTAAATCGATCCAACCTGCGCAGGCCGTTGCAATGCAAACTTCTGTCTCCTACCCCTGACAGTGTGACTCCAGACCAGGAGAGACCACCAGTAAAGGCAACACAGATCGGTAGCACTCCAGGGTTTCGTCCAGCCTGAGAGCTGTGCCAATAACTGAATTTTTTTTTTTTTTTTGCTTC
Organism: Chelonoidis abingdonii; assembly: GCF_003597395.2. Taxonomy (NCBI): domain Eukaryota; kingdom Metazoa; phylum Chordata; order Testudines; family Testudinidae; genus Chelonoidis; species Chelonoidis abingdonii. The sequence goes on from NC_133776.1 coordinate 66,484,425, forward strand.
ACTGGGTGTTCCAAAAAATCAAGAAAAAAAATTATTTGGGGTCAACCCAAAATGAAATTTTTTTTTAAATTTTTGGCAAACTGAAAAGTTGAAAAAAATTCTTTTGTGTCTAAACTAAGCATTTATAGACTCATAGACCTCAAGGTCAGAAGGGACCATTATGATCATCTAGTCCGACCTCCTGCACACTGCAGGCCACAGAATCTTACCCATCCACTTCTATAACAAACCCCTAACCTATGTCTGAGTTATTGAAGTCCTCAAATTGTGGTTTGAAGACCTCAAGCTGCAGAGAATCGTCCTCATTTTTAAGCTATTTTTAAACATTTTGGGGTTTTTTTACAATTGAAGTAAGTTTCTAAATGAAAAGTGGTTAGAATCAAAAATTCGAAACATTGCAATTTTTTCTGAATTTTGTAGGGATTTTTTTTTTCTGAATGAAACAGTTTGGCAAAATCACCACAATTTTGCAAAATATTTCAATCAACCAAAATCTGTACTTTTTACGAAAAAAGGTGTTGGCAAACAGTGTTGCCGAGCTCTGGTCCGTGGGCCTGTGTGCTGAGCCTGTGAGGTTTTAGTGCCACAGTGATGCTTGTGAGGAGGCCACCTGACTACCAGGCACTGGAACGAGACCACCAGACCATTTCACATGGCCATCACCGGGCAATGCGATTCACTCACTAGCAGCCTGGACTGTATTTAGGAACCAGTGAATTAGATGTGGAAAGCCACATCTGCAGCTGGTGTCCGTCAGCGCAGTCTCACTGACTTCAATGGAACTTCCCTGATACTCTGATCCAAAAGCTTCAACTCTCTTCCTCAATCAGTCTCTTCTGCTGCCACCCAGTGCTTGCAGACTCATACATTGCTTCTGCCAGTGTGCCTTTGTACCTCCCCTCCCCTCTCCACACAGGTTCCTGAGGGTTCTTGATCATCATCAGGCAGATGGAAACTTAGTGGGTTGTGATGATGACCCCAGCTTGGGGAGGTGGATGGGACATAGACACCCATCATGTTGTTAGTGCCTCCAGCTGGTAGTGGGAGTGCACTGCAGGCATGGATCCATGACTGCTAACATGTACCAGGTGCTCTCATTCACTGTGCTGTGTGCCTCACCTTGCTACTACCAATGCCATAGACATGTCACACAGACGTGAGGTTTGTGTCGGATGGAGCAGCCCAAGGCATGCTAACTGGGCTTTGATTTAGGCAGCCATTTGCAGGTCCTTGTCCTCACTCCCCCACTTGCTCAGGAAACTAAGGATGAAGTTTATGGCTGTTTCCCTCCCTGTGGATTGTGCCCATCCCTGCCCCACGCCATGCCTACTCTTCTATGAGACTGAAGTGGTGGTGCTCCCTGGGGGGCCTGTCTCTTCAGCAGGGCATGTGAAAACATGAAGAATTTCGGCATGTGTTCTGTTACCTAATGTTATCAATGCTTCTCTTCTGCCTCTCTCTTGCACTGCCTCCAAGGAAAGTCTCTCTCTTCCCCTCCCCAAGGTCCAGCTTCAAGGACAGATGTTTAACACCCTGTGTTCTCTTTGCAGTCCCCAAAATCTGCTTTCATCAGTGCAGCCAAGAAGGCAAAACTGAGGTCCAATCCAGTGAAGGTCCGATTTTCAGAACAGGTCACGGTTGGTGAGACAGATCCAGTAAGTGCTGCTCCTCCTTTGTCCACCATTGCACTGATGTGAGTATTTCTGCTGTCAGTCTGCTCCTCTGAAAGATGGTCCTTGCTGGGCTAGTGCAGCAATTCCTCTGGGCCATTCCTGCCAGAGGGTTCTTGGGTGATGCCTGAGAGACCTCTGCTAATCAACTTGTAAGTAGTGGACTGTGGTCCGTCTAACTTCACTTATAATGGGCAAAGGATTGTGATGTGTGTCGTGACGGAGGGATTCATGAGTACACGTAATAGGGCTGGCATGTGATCCACAGCACTCTGCAGGAGTCTGATCTAGTTGTAAGGTCTACCTGTGTCCTAGATAAGCTTTTTGTGAAGGAGATGCAGCTGCTTTGTAGCTCTCTGTAAACTGGACGGGTAGACCAGTATGTACATCTCACGTGTACCCGTGGTTGATCAGGCCACAAGTGAAGGGGCAGGGTCTCTATCTCTCAGGGTAGCATTGGTCCATGGCAGTGTGTGGCCTTCGAACTGCCCTGTGGCAGAGCAAAGCAGGCTGGGAGGTGGCTCAGGGCTATGAGTGCAAGGCTGTCGCTCGCTCCACGGATTCGCCTCTCCTGCTCACATGCATAGATTGACTGGTTTCACTTGCAGATGCACCACGCCGGGAAGTAGGTAGTGACTCTCCCATTTGGTGAATGTCTGGTTGTATTCATGTGTGTGCAGTGCAGATTACAGCGTGCTGCCCTACGACAGGATCGCAGAGCACCTGACTATCACTCCGAGAGAAGCACTGAGTACATAGATTATTATTTAGATACACCAGCAGCCTATTCAGCACCCTAAGGACCAGGCAGCCCATAGAGAGAGAGCACAGACACCAACATTCATGAGGAGGCCCACCAGGCAGGGGTAGCTGAGCTTCTCGTCCTTTAGTTGTAGTAATGATTGGTGACAATATTATACAGACATGGCCTAATGTCTGTAATAGGTTAATATTTGTTTAGTGGTAGGTAAGAGGGTGTTTTGTATTTTTTCCTGCTTCTTTATATATTAGAAATATCATTAGTGTTAAGCCTGACCTTGTCTGGAGAACTCCTTGGAGCTCTCTGCCCTTATGTGGCGGAACAGCAGGTGTTTGAGATTTACCAGATCTTTCTTTCTAGGTGTTCATCAGGCATTTGAGTTAAACAGGTGTTAACAAAGAACAACCACATTTGAACAATCCATATCCCCGTAGTCAGGTTTCATTTCTTGAGTATCTGCCAGTTCTCCAGTCATCCACAGAATCTCCCGGGGGGAAAAAACAGATAGAAAAGATCTGATTTCTCATGTAAAAGAGTGTGCAACTTTTTTTAACCTTGCAAACCTCCTTCATAAGGAATCAAAAAAGGGCACAAGCCCAATTTTCTTTCTCTTTACAGCTCATCCTAAAAACTTAAGTTGGTCCCAGGCCTGTTTAGTCCTATCAAGACAGTACACTTTAAGTGTGCTGTGCTTGCACAGAGAAGTCTAGCTCTGATAGGCTGAAGCACCCAGAAAGTCTGTCCTCTGAGCCAGTCAGACGGCAGAAGTTCTGTTACGATATTTTCGTGACGGAATGCTCATCAAAACGATGTCACCCAGATCAGGCATTTGGTGTCAGAGAAACTGAATCCTTGGCTGAGAAGGTTTCCGTGAGATCAGGGTCTCTTGCTTCGACCAGGAGGGTGTTTTTCAGAACACTATGTGGGGTTTGGCAGTTGACTTTAATGAAGAGTTATATGGTTTAAACCCCAGTGCAAAGGGCTTTGAGACTGTGCCTGTGAATGGGGCCTTTTTGCCTGGGTATTTCTGCATAGCCATGAGAGACTGTAATCCTGCGATAATGTTTATCCCAGTGACATCCCGTAATTGCAGAAAGATTTTGTTAAGCAGCGCTAGTAAAAATAAATCTTAAAGCGCTTCTAGCAAATTCTATTTTTAAGCCAAATCAATTAAGTAATTATCTGATTCAAACATTGCTTGCTAAATAAAATCATTCTTCGCTGTGCTGCCCGCATGAGATGTGCAGTTCAACTGATGGGTTCCTGTACGGCTTGAGATGGGCAGGGGGCTGAGATGGATCAAGGGAGATTCATGTATGTGAATCCACCAGACAGCTCTGAAATTCTCAGCCCTTGTGCTTTCAAAGAGCTTGACGCAGATGCTGTATTTTCACGGGAAATTTGCCTTTTCTTAGTGCATAATTCTGAAGGAGCAGAGGCTCCACTAACTAGTATATCACTGACATTCTCTCTCATATTTCATGGGCCTCCCCACTCACTCCTTCTCTTTCCCCAATCTCCTGTTCCCATGCTCTTCCTTTCAACCCCCTCCTTTCTTTGCTGCATTCCCTCCCTGTTCCATACCCGTTGGGGGTCTGCCTTTCCCCTGGCCCTGTTTGACAGGAGATGTTGAAGAAGGAAGCTCTCCTCCTCATCCCCAATGTATTGAAGGTTTTCCTGGAGAACGGGCAGATCAAGTCATTCACATTTGATGGCCGAACAACAGTCAAGGTGCGAGCCCTCCTCTGACTCCACAGGCCCTTCCTTGGCTTCTGTGTTTCCCTTATCACATTTGCTTGTTCTGTTTCCCAGTCTCCTGCGGCCTTGCACAAAGCACACTGCTGTCTGTGCACTGGCCCCAGATAATAAATAGCATGTTTCCCTCCCTGAGTGCTGTATTTTCCACGGTACAATATTCTGCTCTTCTGTGACCCCCGTCTTCTCTCCCTCCCCCATTTCACCAGCCTCCACCTTTGTTTTGGGGCCCAGTGCTGAACCTGTTCCAGTCGACAGGAGATTTGCTGTTGAATCAGGCTGTCAGCATGCACTGTGCTACACACCCTGTTGTGCTACCCTCATGATCCCCACTCTGGCACTGGCTATGGCTCTTCAGAGCCGGGTCTGACATTCCTTGTACACAGCTGGCCTAGGGTGGGGGTACATTTGCAGCATGGTAGGTGGATTATTATTAAGCCTGTAAAGCCCATTAACAATAACAGGCTGTTCTCCTAATTCCCAGCACAGCCTTATGGTAAAGACACATCCCCTCTGTTGTAACAGTACTGACCAGTCAGAGATTTACATCTGCCCAGCTAATACTCTGCCTTCTGTCCTCCCACAGGTAGTTGAATGGCCCAAGGTCTCTTTTCTAAAGAGATGTCCCCTACTGCAATGAGAGATCGCTCCTTTACTGTTGCTGTAAAGGAGGTCCCCTTAGTCTCCCTTTCAGCTAGGTGCAGAGTAATACATTGCTATTGCACAGGCCATTGTCTGTTTAGCTAGTAGCTCTCAGATCACACTCTCCCAGGGTGTAGCCTATGGAAAGGAACACGAAACTGGGCTGCATAACAAGAGTGCCCTGTTATACCTGAAACAGCAGCCCTTGGACCTCCTGCAAACATGCATACAGACGTTACCTGCTGGGCCCATGTAACCCTGCCTGTGTCTCTCTCTGGGTTACATTGCCAGGACGTGATGGTGACGCTACAGGACCGCCTCTCCCTGAAATACATCGAACATTTTGCCCTGGTCCTGGAGTATTCCAGCCCAGAGCAGAGCCACAAGTTCCTCCTCCTGCAGGAGAAGCAGCCCCTGGCCCACGTAAGCTTCTGAGCTGCATGGCTGGACACCTGCCACCAGGCCAAGCATTGCACTTGTAGCAGGAGGTCTGGCTCCATGAGGGTGGGGATGGGGAGGTTTTCACCTAGGGGGAAGGCGCTCAGGACTAGGCTGAAGGTGTAAGATGGAATCAGTTTGGTGCCATCAGTGACTGCTGGAAAGGGTCCCGCAGGCTCAGTTCTGCAAGTGGGAGTCAGTGCTCTGGGGAGGTCCTGATGGGGCTGCCCAGGGAGAGGAACATCTGTCATACACTCTCCTATGACAGCGTGGAGATTCTTTTGCTCCCAGGACTGGGAGAGTTGGGAGGCCAGTGTTAACTAACATCCCCGGCAGAGCATAGGAGAGCTAGGCAGCTGCCTTCACGTGTGGCCAGGAGATGAATTCAGAACTGCTGGTTATAGCTGCCAGGCATGGTTCCTTACAGTGTTAGACCTAAATGAATGTTATGCTTTAATCCTGTCCTGGAGGGATGAGCTTCTGCTGGGGCAAGAGGGGAATCCAGTCTACAGGTCCATCCAGCCTAGGGTCCTGGGGGCTCACTGGGCCTGGGGTGAAGGGCATTCAGACTCGCAGTTGTACGTTCTGGTTAGCTGATGCAGTGGAGACACTTTTAGTGCCACATGGGCAAGGAAGGGTTTCCACTGGCAGCTCCTTCACTATCAGGCTCCCACTGGCACTTCAGCAGGCACTGGAACCAGTAAGACAGAGGAAAGAGGCTGACTGAGGGGCCTGTGGGTCTGCCCAGATCCATGGGAGACTCAGGCTTGATACCTGGACTGGATGAGGTTGGGAAAGGCGTGGAAGGAAGCAGTGTCCTTAGCCCCGTGATAGGGAGGGTGTGCCTCACGCTGTTCTGCAGCGCCCCCTCTGGCCAACTGAGGGGCAGTTCTGATGGCTTGCAAGGAGAGGCCGACCCAATTTCTCCTGGCAAAGGGCAGGGGCTTCCAGGACGGCTTTAGTGAGAGTAGTAATAATGTCATCTTCAGGCTGCTGTATAAACACTAGCTTAGTGTAACTGTGAATCCTCAGCATCCTTCTGGGACAGCCTCACCCAGGAGAAGATTAAGAGATGGCAGGCCACATTCCCAAAAGGCTTTCCATTTGGGCTCCAATTTTGCAGGCACAAATCCTCTATTGTAGACCTCTAACTGCCTGGTCTGTGGGTGCAGTCAGGTAGCGGGAGGTCTGAGTGTTAGTTTGTGCATCTGCACCTATCTAGTCAAATCTGATCTGATCTATGGGGTTGATATGACCTTGGTCTATAAGTGCCTGCAAAACTGGGCTTGTAATGCCTCTATAACTCTGCCAGAGCCCCACGGCTTCTTGCAGGAATGGCCCTGAATCCTGTCAGCTCCTCTCAGTGAGGCTGCCTGTTCTCCCTGGCAGAGATGGGCTGAGCTGTGAAGGTCCAATCCAGCTCTGAATTCCCCTAGAGTTTGCAATGTGCCCCAGTGTACCAGTATGGGCAGATCTCAATTTTCAGGGTGGGTAAAGTGGGCAGGGAAGGACAGGGAACAGCAGGGGAAGGGGGCTGTGAAATGCACAGGATGCAGAGCTGGATAATGGACTGCTCCCCACTCTGCTGCCTTACAACAGCAACTCCTGCTTCCTGCCTCACCTGCTCTTGTTCACCCCCTGGGACAGGTGGTACAGAGGACACATTATCAGGGGATGCGATGCCTCTTTCGTGTGAGCTTCTTCCCCAAAGACCCGGTGGAGCTGCTGCATCGAGACCCAGCAGCGTTTGAGTACCTGTACATCCAGGTAAGGGGAAGGACGGACAGAAGGTCAGGCCAGTGGCCGATAGAAATACAGCCTCATTGCTGTTCTCGGGACACGTCAGTCCCAGCATTACCCAACGTGTTTGCATTGCCCTGCCAGTGCCACTCAGAACTCCGGCAGTGTGAGTTTCCTGCTGGCGGTGCCTTGCCAGTGCCCCTCAGAAGAGTGGCACTGTGAGCTTCCTGGCAGGGGTGCCCTGCCAGTGCCACTAAGAACACTCGCTCTGTGAGCTTCCTGTTGGCAGTGCCCTGCCAGTGCCCTCAGAACAGTGGCACTGGAGCTTCCTGCCAGCAGTACCCTGCCAGAAGTAAATCTGTTCCGGGATGGCTGTAACGTTGTTTTCCTCTCCTGTGTTTGATGGAGATGTCTGATACCGTGAAGGCTGGCAGATCAGCTGAGATGGCAGATGGTAGAAGAAGCAGCCAACCAATCCGTTGCTGTCTGCAGAGCAGCCGGCCTGTGCCTGGCAGCTCAGAGCACTGCCTTCCCAAGGCAGAACTATCTGGCAGCAACACTGGGATACTCAGGTGTTGTGTTTGTGAAGCAGCCTAGGGGCCAGCTCCAGTTTGATTCTGAGCGGTCTCCTCTCTTACCCCAGAGCCGCAACGATGTGATCAGGGAGCGCTTTGGGATGGACCCCAAGCCAGAGACGCTACTGGGTTTGGCTGCCCTCCATATCTACATCACCGTCTCTGCCACCCGGCCAGCCCAGAAGGTGTCCCTCAAAACTGTGGAGTGAGTCCTGCTCTCCCAATTCCTCCTTCCCAGCCCTGCCCCCATTCCCCAGCCACATATCTTTACCTGGCCAGGGGTCCTCCCTTGTTGCTGGGGCTCTGCAGGTGAATGTTTCAGGATGAGGCGATGTAGGGTGAAGCTGGAATGCAGGTCAGAATCAGCTGATGGGAAGTGGGTTTGGCAGCAGGCCCAGCACAACGCTGTTGATAGGACACACAGAACATTTGCAAAGAGATGCCTAAAACCAGCAGGCTTTCATTACAAACACCAGACCCAGCACAGGCTGGTGGAGAAGTTTGCTGTGAACCTGGATCCATTTCCTGATTCACAGCTTGGCGTCCAAAGCAGGCAAACCTGTTGGGGCTGTATAATTCCAGCATATAATTGTAGCGATGCCTTGCATTTCCCTGTCCCAGGTCATTTGAGGCTTCCAGATTATGTTTCAAACAATAATGAATTAGCCTTCACAGTCCTGCCCCACCCATCCTATGAGGTAGGTAGGTATTATCTCCTTTTCACATATGGAGAAACTGAGGCATACAGGGGTTAAGGGACCTGGCCAAGGCCATACAGTGAGTCAGAAGTAGACCCAAGCTCTTCTGAGTCCTGGTTCCCAGCTCTAACCATTAGACAATCCTTCCTTGCTAGCTGAAACTATGTGATTCTGAATGTTGCTTTGAAATCAGGGTTGGTTCAACCCCCAAATGCAGCGGGTGCAGCACTCCTTGAAGAGAGACCAAAGAGACCATTCTCTTAGCCCTGGCAGACCAAAACGGCCAAGGTTCAGCCTTCTTCACTGCTTGTGGTGCCTTGTAGATGCTTAGCAATGGCTTTGGCTCCCTCTGTTGGCAAGAGAGTGCTTCAGTGTCCCAGTAACTGTTTCCCCGCTCCTGTCTGCCTCTCCGCTCCCATCCTTTGCACCCTGCCAGCTGGCTCCCTGAGATCCAGCCAAATATGGCCAGAAGAAAGGAGCTGTGACATATCAGGCAATGCCTGCAGATTGCGCGGGAGGGGAGGGGAGGAGAGCGCAAGCTGGGAACTCGTCAGTTCGGAATCATCTTCGCCGTGGTCTGGGGTCAATAGTCAACCTGCAGAACGTTCCCCCTCCTCCCATGCAATAGATTGCAAGGCAGAATGTGTACCATCCCATGTAAGCAGGGGAGGAATAATCCAGCCATCATCCTGGACATGCACTAGGCACCCAGTCCTTGGCAGACTGAGGTTTCTCATCTCAGCAGTAAGAATCCATTATTCCTGAGCTCAAAACTCTAGCCTGCTTGATGCAGGCTGAAGTGAAGCGTATGAGCTATCAAACTCTGTGCTAGCATCACACCGGGAGATTGGGAGCCATGTGAGGCAGAGACCTTGTCTGTAATGCACCTAACAAGTTAAAAATAATACACGATTATAATAATGGTGGAATGGGAGAGAACTCCTCCTGTCTGTCCAGTCACTTGGAGTAAGGACAAGCTCTGGATTTGTTTGCCTCTCTGGAGTGGACTTGAGGTACTTACTGGTTTGGAAGCAGAAACCATGTAGTGAAGTGGGGGATCAACACTTACTTGGTTATAAATGTGGCTGGGTCTTTATAAACCAGCAGTAGCGTTAGAAACCGTGGTCCAAATTCAGACCTGATGTCAATGGGTGAGACTGTGTTGACTTCAGAGTAGTTACACCCACTGACACCAGGGCTGAATTTGGCCCCAGATTTATATCTTGCAGTGAAACCCTGCCTTGCTTCCCATCCCCATCCCCTACACCAGAACTCCCCAGCGGTCGGATCTGCATCTGACCACTTCCTGATTCATTCTGCTAAGGTAGCAGGAGGGCTTAGAGGAGGCCCACTGGTGTCTCAGAGCTGCTCCCCACCCAGCCACACCTGCCTTCAGGTTCTGGCCATGTGTATTCTCTTCCTCCTCTGTTCTCTGTCACCTTCTCTCCCTTCTGAGCACCTGCCGCTCTCTCTCCTCTCTCTGAAGTCATTTCTGCTTGCAGGAAGGAGTGGGGGCTGGAGCCGTTTCTGCCTCCTTCACTTCTGCAGCTCATCAAAGAGAAGAGCCTTCGGAAATCTCTCTCTCAGCAGCTGAAGGCCCATCAGAACCAGCCGCCCAGTGGCACCAAGGTAAGCAGAAGCCAGCGTAGCCCCACCATGGGTTCTGGGTGGGGAGTGCTGCAGCTGGTATGTGCCAGCAGGAGCTTTTATGTTTTCACTTGCTATTAGTGTGCATGGCTAGCCAGAAATTCATGTTATTGTATGCAATTGATGTTTAAGTCCATTAGAGTGTGCTGTAAATCCCCGGGGGTGACAGCCCGCTAGCCTGCTCTTTGTCATGAATCCATTTGCCAGGGTGATCTGGATTTCACAGCAGTAAACAGTGGTGGAGCATAGTCAGTTCAGATAAACTAAGAACCAACCTGAAACTTGACCAAAAAGTCACCAGTTTAGTTAACTTGGCTTTAGGATTATTTTCCCATTTTGTGCTTTCAAAACAGGCTTCTCCGGGAGAGGGGCCTGTCTGCCCATCCAGCCCCTGCCATTGCTGGACTTCCTGTGAGGGAAGCCACTTCTCATGGGAGCTGTAGATCCCAGAAGGACACATCATCCTCTAAGGGTTTACAGAAGTACCTGCATGTTTGAATGGACGTTCTCCTTCTCTAGGCCAATAAACTTTTAGACATTTCCCCTGTCCCACGGCAAAATAAAATATCTGTTTCCAACAACAGCAGCTACTTGCCTTCAGTTGTTAAGGGAGCACAGCTGTCATTTCCACATCACCTGGGGATGTTTCCATGTCACAAATCATTTGAGGCACAATGGCAAATTCTAAACCCCCCAAAACTGTGCACCAAGCACTCCCCAAGCTTCTGGAGAGGATCTTACTTGACTCCTCCTTCGGGATCCTCCTTAGTTTTTTCAGTCTCTTGAGTCTTTGCCTTGTTACACTGATGTATTTCCTCAGGTTTCAACAACGCAGGCAAAGCTCCAGTATCTGCGGATCTTGAATGAGCTTCCGACCTTTGCAGGAGTCCTCTTCAACACAGTGGGACTGGTATGGTAATTCCAGTACGATACAGAGTAGACCATCCTCGTGATTTTGGGTGGGTCTTTATGGGTTCTGAGGGTGGCCTTTGGCATGCACAACAGTGTATGTACACGCATGCACATGCACGAATGTGCACAGGTGTCCATGATCTCCAAATAAAGGACAGGACATTTCCCAGATACTAATGAACTCCTCCATTGTGAGGTGACAATACTAGTCTGCCCATAAAACCTTCAAAGTCTCCACTGACTACAGACCAGATCCTCAGCTGGTATGAATTGTAACTCTTTGGAAGTCGATGAATAGTGCCAGTTTATACCAGATGAGGATTGGGCCTTTTGTGTCTGTAGTTGTTTAATTAGATTATCTTCTACCCAATTAATTTTAAAGGGCCTCAGCCATGCTCTTAAATCCCAGCTCCACTATAGAAATCCTGTTTGTCAGGGTTTGCAGCTGTAAAAGTTTAGTGGCTGTCCTGTCGTTGGCCCTTGGATATCTCATCTTTCCCTCTCCCTCCATGAGTGTCTGTGAGGCCTGGAAGCATGTGACGGGATCCTCAATGGAGGACCGAGTCCCAGGAAACATTCCCTGTTCTGTCTTTGCAATGAATACATCAGGCAGCCTTGAAATTTCTGTGATTAGCAATCCCAGCCTGTCTATTGGTCTGCAGTGTCTCGGAAGCTGTTACAGTGATATAATCTGCCTGAGCATAGTCCACTCCTTCCACCTACTTGTCATCCCCATTAAAATCATCCTCATCAACACAGCCTCATTTTGTTCACTGCAGGATGAAGGCCATGCAGCCAAACCATGAGCACATAGGACCTGCAAAGGTTCCCAGTTACCTGGCTCATCTCCATCTCTAGTGGCCCTTGTGCCACCTTCCATCCATGGCTCTCCATTCTGTTGTAAGTTTCATCCATCTGCTATTGTTCCTTCCTGCCACACAGGCTGTACCCACTTTCACAACGTCCTCTTATCTTGCTTCCTTCCCCATTGGTTTGGTCTGCAGCATGTTTTTTACTTGCTTCTTCATAATTATGTAAAAACTCCAAAAGTGCCTATCCCAACAGCTCCAAGTGCTCCATAAAAATAGATCCAGACTATATTAAGCACAATGTGGTTGAGGGATTTGAGCAGGGGAGTGGGCGTCAGGCCTCCTGCCTCCCATTCCTGGGTTCTGATACTGACTTGCTGCATATCCTTGGGCAAGTGACATCTCTCTGTGCCTCAGTTTCCTCAAATGTAAAATGAAGGTAGGAATATTGATCTAGCATGTCCAGGAGAGGCCCAGAGAGTTAATGCTCATAAAGCACTTTGACATGCTCAGATGAAAGGCTCGATGGAGGTGCAATATGTGCATTAGGGCAATAATAGTGTGATCTTCATCATTATTTTCCTGTGCGTGTTTGTCCAACCTGTAGCTTTCCCTTCACATTCCAGTTTAGCACCATGTATCATGGCTGGAATGGCCAGGTCAATACTGATTGCCATTCTTAATCAGAGATCAGCATTTTATTTTCCTTTATTGTTCCATAAAATTCCTCCTCAACCCCTCTCGTCCTCCTCCCCTTTCACTGGCTTCCTCCTCCTCAGATATGATTTAAAACCTGTCATCTCTGTAACATGCTTTTACTTTTCTGTAGCATGACAACAGGCCTGAATATTTCATGCAGACAATCAGTTCTGCTATTTATTTTTAAATAGTTTTGGCAACTTGCATGCTGTTCCAAGGTGCCATTCCCATCACTGCGGAAAAGGGAGCTAAACTGTTGGCAAGCTCCAGGTGTGTTCTCAGCATTGGCTGCCCCCCTTGCCGTGCATTAAGTATCTCTGGTGCTGTGACCCCTCCCCCCGGCCCAGATTCAGGGTGGACTTCAGCCAGCTGAGTAAATAACGTCTTGGCTTCAGGCTTGGCTTGATGTAAGGAACAGAGCTCAGCTGGGACTGGGCAGGCAGCCTTTTCACATACAGCTGCATGGCATTTTTTCACATGTCTCTCTCTCTCTTTTGATTCGGCTGGGGTGGCCACCCTCTCAGGACGAGAAGCAGCCGGCCACCATGCTCCTGGTGGGCCCCCGCCACGGTATCAGTCATGTCATCGACCTGAAGACCAACCTCACCACGGTGTTGTCAGAGTTCAGCAAGGTCAGCAAGATCCAGCTGTTCAGGGAAAACCAGGGTGTGGCACGAGTGGAGACCAGCATCCTGGATGCCAAGGTAGGCACACCTTCCTCCCAGGGCAGGTGCAGAAGGAGTCATGGTCTTCAGCTGGGAGAAGGGCTAGCAGGGACGTTCACACGAGGAGGCTCAGAGGCTAAGGGTCAGGGCTCCTCTGAGGACTTGTCTTCAGGTGGCATGAGTGCAGATTTGTTGGTTGATCTCATCATTAATGTCTCCTGGACACTGGGTCAAGTACAGAGTGCACTGGACTGGGAGTCAGGAGACCTAGATTCTAGTCCTAGCTCTGCTGCTGGCCTGCTGGGTGACCTTGGGTCAGTCACTTCCCCTCTGTTTCCCCTGTGTCTGTCTTGTCTACTTAGAGTGTAAGCTGCCTTGAGTAGGGACTGGCTTGCTATGTATTTGTAAAGTGTCTGGAGCTCTGGTCTTGGCTGGGGTTCCTAAGTGCTACTGTGATACTGTGTCCTTTGACCAGATGCGGGGTTGCAGGTTGGGACTGAGATGAATGTAGTGAGCTGGGTGGAGATTTAGGACATGAGTAGCAGGAAATTCTGTCTGCCACCAGACCAGGAACAGACAGTGATGACAAATGGACACGTCTTGGGTGGTCATACCCCTCTGACAGGTACCCGTGGGGTCTGTCTCTTTCTTACACATCAGCATCACTGGAATAACTTGGCATGCCAATGAAACCTCATCGAATTGAACTGAAAAAATGTCAGTCAGGACTGGAGAGCATTGACAATGCTGTTTGAGGGCTCAGTGGGAGCAGCAGGGGTGCTGCAATCGAGACAGAGGCGCACTGGCAGGAGCTGGCACTGCTTTAGCCCTCACTGAACCCCTGCAGTCAGCCCCTGACCTCCGCAAGCGGCCATACCCTCTGAGAAAGGCTGCAGGAAGGAACCGTTTTGAGAACATCACCTCCCAGGCCTACCAGCCTCTGTTGGCTTGGCCAGATTCTCCAGCTGTGCCTGGCAACCGCAAACACAAGTGATCTCTCCACAGAATCAATGGGGCTGGATTCAGAAGAGACCCATCTCTCTGCCAGTGCATGATGACTGATTCCATTCACTAGGGATGTGTCTCATCATGGTTGCAGAGTCACAAGCGCTAGGATCTTCATCGTCCCCTGGGAGATGCTTCCCCAAGAACCCACTGTCAGGAAGTATTCTTGATACTGAACCTAAAGGTTCCCTTTCTTAATATCAGCCCATGATCGAGTCTCTCCCCCCAACCCGCATGTACTGTTCAAAGCAGATGGTCTGTCTCCTTGGTGTGAACATCCTGCTGAGATCTGTGGACTGTTAGCATGTCATCCCTCTTCAGTTGCGACTTAGCCAAGCCTTAGTACTTTTAATCTCTCCCCATCAGTCTCTGCCACTGGCCCCTGATTATTCCTGTAGCAGCCCTCTTATCTGCCTCTAAATTGGCACAATCCTTCTGGTAACAGGGCACCCAGAACTGAAGCAATATTCCAGGCACAGATCTATAGAGAGAGTAGTAGGATTGTTACCTCCCTGCTGTGGGATGAGAGACCTCTGTGTATGCAACCCAAATCTGCATTGGCATTGCTTGCTGCGGAATTACATTGCAAGTTCAGGTCTAACTTGCTGTCCACAGACACCTCTAAATCCCTGCCAATACCTCCGTGCACAGGCTGAAATTGTGGAAAAGCAGTATCACTTGCCCCATAACCTCAGCCATGCAGAACACAATGCCATCCACAGCCTCAGGAACAACTCTGACATCATAATAAAAAAGGCTGACAAAGGAGGTGCTGTTGTCATCATGAATAGGTCGGAATATGAACAAGAGGTTGCTAGGCAGGTCTCTTAACTCCACCTTCTACAGGCCATTACCCTCTGATCCCACTGAGGGTTACCGAAAGAAACTACACAATTTGCTCAAGAAACTCCCTGAAAAAGCACAGGAACAAATCTGCACAGACACACCCCGAGAGCCTCAACCAGGGGTATTCTATCTGCTACCCAAGATCCATAAACCTGGAAATCCTGGATGACCCATTGTCTCAGACATTAGCACCCTGACAGCAGGATTGTCTGGCTATGTAGACTCTCTCTCAGGCCGTATGCTACCAGCACTCCCAGCTGCTATCTGCGAGACACCACTTTCCTGAGGAAACTACAATCCTTTGGTGATCTTCCAGAAAACACCATCCTGGCCACTATGGATGTAGACTACACCAACATTCCACACAAAGATGGACTACAAGCCATCAGGAACAGTATCCCCAGTAATGTCACAGCAAACCTGGTGGCTGAATTTTGTGACTTTGTCCCCACCCACAACTATTTCACATTTGAGGACAATATATACCTTCAAGTCAGCGGCACTGCTATGAGTACCCGCATGGCCCCACAGTATGCCAACATTTTTATGGCTAACTTAGAACAACGCTTCCTCAGCTCTCATTGCCTAATGCCCCTACTCTACTTGCGCTACATTGATGACATCTTCATCATCTGGACCCATGGAAAATAAGCCCTTGAGGAATTTCACCAAGATTTCAACAATTTCCATCCCACCATCAACCTCAGCCTGGACCAGTCCGCACAAGAGATCCACTTCCTGGACACTACAGTGCTAATAAGCAATGGTCACATAAACACCACCCTATACCGGAAACTTACTGACCGCTATACTTACCTACATGCCTCCAGCTTTCATCCAAACCACATCATACGATCCATTGTCTACAGCTAAGCTGTAAGATACAACTGCATTTGCTCTGATCCCTCAGACAGAGACAAACACCTATAAGATCTCTATCAAGCATTCTTAAAACTACAATACCCACCTGCTGAAGTGAAGAAACAGATTGACAGAGCCAGAAGAATACCCAGAAGTCACCTACTGCAGGACAGGCCCAACAAAGAAAATAACAGAACACCATTAGCCATCATCTTCAGCCCCCAACTAAAACCTCTCCAGCACATCATCAAGGATGTACAACCTATCCTTCCAACCGATCCCTCACTCTCACAGATCTTGGGAGACTGGCCAGTCCTTGCTTACAGACAGCCCCCCAACCTGAAGCAAATATTTACAAGCAACCACACAACAAAAACACTAACCCAGGAACCTATCCTTGCAACAAAGCCTGTTGCCAACTCTGTCCATATATCTTTTCAAGGGACACCATCATAGAACCTAATCACGTCAGCCACACCATCAGAGGCTTGTTCACCTGCACATCTACCTATGTGCCATCATGTGCTAGCAATGCCCCTCTGCCATGTACATTGGCCAGTCTCTATGCAAAAGAATAAATGGACACAAATCAGATGTCAATAATTATAACATTAAAAACCAGTCGGAGAGCACTTCAGCCTCCCTCATCACTCAATTACAGACCCAAAAGTCACAATTCTTCAACGAAAAAACTTCAAAAATTGACTCCTACGAGAAACTTCAGAACTGGAATTAATTTGCAAACTGGACACCATTAAATTAGGCTTGAATAAAGACTGGGAGTGGATGGGTCATTACACAAAGTAAAAACTATTTCCCCATGCTAATTTTTCCCCTACTATTACTCACACCTTCTTGTCAAATGTTGGAAATGGGCCATCCTGATTATCACTACAAATGTTTTTTTCTTCTGCTGATAACAGTCCACCTTAATTAATTAGTCTAATTAGAGTCGGTATGGCAACACCCATTTTTTCATGTTCTCTGTGCATATATATCTTCCTACTGTATCTTCCACTGCATGCATCCAGTGAAGTGGGTTTTAGCCCATGAAAGCTTATGCCCAAATAAATTTGTTAGTCTCTAAGGTCCCACAAGTACTCTTTGTTCTTTTTGCTGATACAGACTAACACGGCTACCACTCTGAAAGGAGTATCTCTGGTTCACATCATTCCATCCCCACTAGATGCATTAGCTTGAGGTTTTTCAAATCTCATGCTGTTATTTTTTTGTCCTTGTTTCTAAACCTCGGGTGTCTGTGTATGAATGGTCTCTCTACAGAGGTATTCATAAATGCACCATTTGGAATCATCTCCTGAATCCATCAATGTGCTGCTTATTCCCTCTTCTAGATCATTAATGAACATATTAAATATAGACCAAACCTAACACCAATTTGTGGGTCACCCAGCTCAAAACTCGCCCCTTGGATACTCAATGCTTTGCTCTTTACCATAACCTCGTCTTTCTGGTCCTTCAGGCAGTTTGCAGCCCACATGCCAGAGTCCATAATCCAAACAGTCTGAATTAACTGAGGAGTGAGATTTTATAGGACACTGTATCAAATGTTTGCCTAAACTACAAGTAGTTTCCATCCTCTGCTTTCCCAACCTCTACGAATTCTGTAACTGTATCACAAAAGCAATCAAGTGTATCTGGCCCAATTGCCCGTGGTTCCACTGTAGTACCAGGTTGTTTATTTTTCTGTCTATTTGTTCTTTTCATTTACATATGAATAGCTCTACGGTCTTGTAATCTCTCGGATCGCTCTCTTTTCCTTTGCGGAAATTCAATATTAGGTTTGCTTTTTGCCAGTCTTCTGATACTTCCTAGATTTTCCCACAACTTTTCAAAATTCATTGTTGGTGAGATGGTTTGTGTGCTGATTCCTTTAAGGCCTGATCCAATACTCATTTACCTCTGTGGAGATGCTCCCATTGACTTCCATGGACAGTGGATACCCTAGCATTCATGTCATCCAGATTAGCCAATTGATATCAGTACAGATTTTCCAAGTGTTCCCTCATCTGGTCTTTATTGGTAATTGTTGTTTTAACAAGGACTCCTGGTTTCCAAGTTTTTCCAACTTCTTTTCTTTATTTTTCTGGAAACATCCAAACAAAGCAGTTCAGGTTCTCAGTTATTTTTGAGCCCTGGTTAATTTCATTCCCCCTCTCAGTTATAAATGGCTGTGTTTGAGAGGCAGCGATCCAACGAATATCCCAAGCTACTTCATTTATCTGTGTCTCTGTTCCCATTCCCACCCTTTCTCTGCCTTGTCTAGTTAGTCTCTAAGCTCTTTGAGCCAGGACTGTCTCTTGCAGTGCCTCTGAACACCACCTAGCACCCTGGAGCTCTAATCTCAGTTAGGAAGGCTGGGCATTACAGTCATGCAAATAATAAATAATAACAGTTTATTTTCCCCTTGATATTTATAAAAGCCCTTTGCCCCTTTAGCGTTGAGTCACCAGCTTTATTGATGTGTTGATCCTTCCTCTGTGAACAGTAACTGAACTCTGTGTGTCTTTCCGTGGTTTCCTTCCCATCTCTGGGGCAGGTTCTTCTAACCTCAGATCTCCCAGCAGCCCTTTCCTTGCATCCTGTATTTGTAGAGCCAGTCTAGTCTGTGGAACTGGAATTATGATGGGTTTGTTTGGGATTCCCCAACTGCCTTCTCTGCTGGTGGATTTTAATATCTCCTCCCACAGCCTTGATAATTCCTGAGAATCTGCCCTCCTGAAGTTAGACACCCTTGTGTTGCTGCCCCGAGTGATCCAATTGCTTACTCTGCTGAACTCAAGTAGCACATGGTGGTTGGTTTCAAGCTTGCTTTGATTCTCTGTGCTGCTGTCTCTTGGGAAGTAGCTGATCCATGACGACTTCCCCTCTGCTTGGAGTTTCTACTTTAGCATCCACCTGTATAACTCAGGAGCCTCTTTGATGAAGCCTGTTTGGCTGTAGTAGTTGTTCAGCAGGTATCTGAGCAGTTAAAATCCCCAGAGAGTACAGCATCCTGTGGTTCGGAGATCCTCACAGGTTGATTCTTTCTTTTTTCCAGTCCTGGTAGTCTGTAGCAGATGCCACCTGTCATTCCTCCTTGATCTTCCATCCTCTGCATTCTTACCAAAATAATTCCATCACCACACTCTCCATTGTCTAGTTATGTCTTGCCAAGGTTGCAAATACTTGTGAAGAGATAGTGGTATATTCATATCCTCCTACTTCGTCTGTGTGGATTGCACCCCAGGCCATTCTACTTATGAGCATCATCCCACTAGGTTTGTGTTATGCCTGCTATGTAAAAAAATACCTGATCTCCATCATGAATAACCCTTCTGGTTCTTCCTTGCATCCACGCCCCTTCCATTTGTGGGCAGATTGCGGCATTAATACATCAGTAATAGAATGATAAACATCCTTTGATTGACTTTTTGTCTTTGACTAGCTATTAATGTTTGAAAGATGGTAATACACTGGAGTGAAGTGTGATCCCAACTGCCAGATGAATTCAAGGCAGCCTCGTTTCGTGTGTGTTCATTCAGTGCCCCTTAAAGAGGCCAGATTAACAGCCCTGAGAACCAAAGCCCTCTGTCTCTCCACAGACAAACACTAACATTCAGCGATAGAGCACACAGTTCGCCACTAACAGTGTGCTTCAACCCAGGGAGGGATGCCTACCGTTGGGATGAGAGAGTAGTTCTTTGTCTATGGCGCTTTTAGTCCTCAGCCACTCACCTGAAACTGGCCACAAGAATGACAAATACGATGGCAGTTTGTGATGTTGATACTCATCTGCTATGAACCAGAATGAGAGCTCCCCCAAAAGCTCTCCCTTGGTACCTCGCTGACCCCCCAAATCTGAACTGGCAACTTGGACAGGAAATGCTCTGTATGGCATTATGAGTCCCTTGAGTCAGACAGTCTCCTCAGCTTTAAATAACTTTATGAATAAGGTCCCAAGTCCTTCTCCACTGTAAAAGCAGACCCACTCCTGGTTCCTGCTACGTAGCGCAAACATCTGCTGTGAAAACAGTTCTCTTGTAGAACTTCCACCCACTCACCCAGTGAATTCATCCACAAATTGTGACTTCTTGTGAAATTCAAGATGGCTGCCCAAAGTCATCGAAAATGCCCCCATCCCTTCCTCAAAGGAGGAAAAGGGAAAGATATCCCACTGGTACAGTCAAGCAGGGTCCACTTGTATCTTAAGGCTGGAATGTGCTAGGAGAGGCTGTTGCCGCCTATCTTTAAATTATATCCACATGCAGAGACAGGGATTCAGAGCCAGAGTGTCTGGCACAGAATGAGGCATATGCTAATCTTAGAACTGCAATGGCTGAGACAGGCTAAAAGGAGAGGGAGAAAGATCATTACCTTGAAGTGCTAATCTGCTTTCTGTAATTATTCTATTGTACTGTAACTCTCCCTGCTCTGACTAAATAGTGAGATGCAAATAAATCCATTTCCTCTGTGATTTTAAACCATTAGAGGGCTGTGTTCTAAGAATGCCCTTTCCACCTAAAGCCCTGGAATCAAATCCACATCGCACTTCTAAACCTGCAGGCGCTTTGCAGAATAACAACAGCAGGGAAGGCATAGGGTGACCAGATGTCCCGATTTTATGGGGAGAGTCACGGTTTTTTCTTATATAGGCTCCTATTACCCCCCCATCCCATCCCGATTTTTCACATTTGCTGTCTGGTCACCCTAGGAGGGCATGTGAAAGATATTAATTTTAGGCATAGGTGGGTTGTGATGCTCTCTTCTCTAGGAATTCCCCTAATTTGCTACAGGCATCTACTAGCACTGGGTGAATACCTTAAAAAATCTTCTCGGGACAGTCACTTGAATAAACAATTGAATCTGCTTTGCTTATGTCCATGACCCTTTTGCAATTACTTTCTGCAGATATTTGAACAACTGAGGTTACCGTGGAAACAGCAAATTTTAAAGTGGACCGTTAAAGGCTCTGTGTAGAAAGGCCATGTTGAATTCTGAAACATCAATGTCAGGTGCCCTACAAACCCAATCCTAAGGGTTAACGTTCATCCAGTCAGGAAACAGGCACCTACCATGTGATTTATGTGACCAAGCAAAACTAACCAATGCTTCTCAGACTTCTAATAACTGGTCATGCACAACTACAAACCAAGGGTTATTTGCAGAAATGAGTCAGTGAATAATTTCAGATTACAGTTACGCTTGAGAATATCATAAACCACTCACGGATATTCATGAGCAGGCATGGCAGCTATGTTGTCTAATGAATTATTCACTGTGAAATAATTGCTTTGCTCTCAAGCTTCTCTGATATCCCAGGCTCTCTTTTCGAGTTAAAGATAGCACATGCTAGTTAGATCTGTAAGGTTTTACAAATCGAGATGTGTCCCAGTGAAAGCTGGGGATGGGGGTGTGTTGTTGGCTTAAATGTCAAACTTCGCATGCAGGTTCTGCAATCCACTCATTGCAGCATTGTGCCCTGCACGGGAACCTGAAATTCAAACTGACTAGTGGAGAGAAATGTAAAAAGTAAACCAACGTCAGACAGCAGGCACCATTGCAGTCATGCCTGTTACCGTAGGTGGTTGCTGATGTTCCAGCAGTGTTGGTGATGTTTCCCCATTGCAAGTATTGTACTGCAAACACCACAGGGCAAAGTAAATAGCATGGTGGTGTGATAAAGGTCAGGATTTTGTAGGTGCCCAAGCAAATAAGGGACCAGATTCTCAAGTCTACACAGTGCCTAAGCCAGTGCACGTTGAGGTCAACAGAGGTGACATCCTGGCCCCACTGTAGCCAGTGGCAAAACTCGTACTGACTTCATTGGGGCCAGGGTTTCCCCTACAAGTCTATCCATTGACTTCAGTGAGCATTGGATCAGACCCTAAGGATGCAACACACAACTTGCATGGCCACTGGTGAATAACACCTGCACTGGACCATCCTCAGCTGGCGAGGTGCTGCCATAGTGGCTCCCAAACAACCTCACCTGCCAGCCAACAGCACAGGGCATGTGGCTGTGGAAAAGGGAGGTGACTGGAGTATCCCTGGGTTCCAGCAATCCCCAGATGCTGGGATGGCCTGTTGGAGCTGTGGGCACACCAGTGCGCAGGTGGCCCCAGATCAGTGGGATAAAGAAGTGGCCTAAATCCACTTTCAAACGCCACCTTTCTCAGCTGCACCGAATGCTGCTTCCCCATTCGCCACTCCAGGGCTGGGCCATGATTTTTAAAGTGACAGTGTCCCGTTAAAGGCAGCCCAGAGGCTGTTTAGCACAGTACCCTGGTGTTAGTTTTTTTCTTTATTTTTGCTGAGGAATACAAGTTATCTTCTACATACCAGTGTCATGACAGGGGACACTGGCATCAAGGTTCAGACAGAGATGAGACTATCACCATCTTGTTGCACCATTTAAAAATCCATATGACAATCCCAGCAGGATTTATGCCAGGCCCAATTTCCAGTGCAAAGGCGATAGAGAGGCAGATTAGTTTAATCCCAAGGAACTCAAACCTAGATTTTCCGTAGATGGGTCAGGGCCGGCGCTTCTATTTAGGCGACCTAGGCGGTTACCTAGAGCGCCAGGATTCGGGAGGGCGGCAGGCTGCTCCGGTGGACCTCCCGCAGGCATGCCTGCAGAGGGTCCGCTGGTCCTGCGGCTCCGGTGGAGCATCCGCAGGCATGCCTGCAGCAGGTCCACCAGAGCCGTGGGACCGGCTTGGGGTGGCGAAATGGCTAGAGCCGGCCCTGTGCCTAGGGTGCCAAAAACCCTGGCGCCGCTCCTGAGAAGGGTGGTGGTTGCCCTAGAAATAAGAGCATCAATCAGACAGACAGTTGATTCGATCCAAGACTTGTTCTTTGAGTTCAGATCTGACATTCCTTTCCTTTCTCACCACACTCATGATTTGATTAATCCATCCCTTTCTGTTGAAGCAATCGTTACATTGGGTTTTGACTCATTACAGCTGTGTTTACAATAAATTTTTATTTTTATGACACAGCCACTTTGTAGTTGGTTGCTTTTCATTATTATTATTGATATTAGCGGAGACACCCTGCTGTATCCCTCTAAAAAATACATTGGTGCAGGAACTAGGGGTGTTGGGGGTGCAGTAGCCTGAAGCAGTGATGAAACCCAAATACGTGGCTTCGGCCTTCAGCACCCCCACTATGAAAATTGTTCCAGCACACTGGTGTCAGATTTGTGCATCCAGCCAGGATGCCACTTGGAACTGGCTAATCTCACAATGGCATCTGTGGGTTCAAAAGGGTCCATCTTTTCCCAGTGGAAATTCCCACCTGGGCAGCATGTCATACCCAGCTTAGTTGCACATCTGAACAAGGAGCTAAGATGAGGTACAGAAGCAGCATAGGGGCTGGTGACTAGCCAAGCACAGTACAGTCAAAAGCATCAGGGTAATTGATTTCATGTCTCCCAGCAGGGCCTGCAGCCAGCTAGCACTTAGCAGAGATCAAGACTTTACAAAGGAAAACAACGAAAAAATTAATTCAGAAAGATCCCTGGCTGCTACTGTGCCTAGAATCTGGCTATTGATTTCAGTGTCTTGCAGGGGCCTTGGGGCTGCTTCCAGTGTGTAATGGAAATAAAAGGCCTTTCTACAAGTACAGTCTGTAGCTTTCTAATTCTTGCATTGACTGGGCTAACACGTCCCCTCCTGCTTCCACAGGGCCCCCTCCCGCATGTAAGTGACAAAGCAGGTGAACAGCTGCAGTGCACATTGAGGAACCTTCCCTGGTGGGTAGAATAATGCTGGGCCAGATCCTGGAGAAAAATCAATAGAACGATGCTGGTTGGCACCAGCTGAAGATTGGCCCATACTCATTGCTACATGGAGGAGCCAGGACTTCCTGCAGTGTAGCGTAAGATCTAGGCCTTCCCAGTTGTCATGGTGCTGCTCACCATGGTCACTCAGAACTTCATGGTGGCAGCAGGGACAGAAATAAGACCCTGCTTCTCCCAAAGCACAGGTTCAAAACAGCTGACCTAAAAGACACTCTCCACCAGCAGTATTGCACCTATGACACACAGTGAAGCAGTTCTGATTCTAGCCGGTAGATGGCATTGGTATGCATACACCCATGCCCGTGCATGACAGTACTATGATGACTTCATTGATCTTAAAAACATTCTGGGGCAGAGGTGGACTGAGTTTATTCACAAACATTGCTACCAACATCTATTTTATAGGAGCTACTGGTACAATTATAAAGACTGGGAGGGAGGCAATCAGATATCAAGCAGGCCTTCCTATTATGCAATGCACAGGCCTTCCTAGAGGTGATGTGTTGTGGGGGAGTACATTTGTATAAGTAACAGGATCTGCTACTCTAAACTGCATGAATCCCGTTAGTTTTATTTGCACTGAACCATGCTGAAACCCTTCCTTCTGGAGAGAGTGAGAGGAAGATTGAGACTTTTTTTGTCTTAGGCTTCTAGTGGGGAGGAGCAGAACGCCATGGATATTGCTGGGTTCCCTGCATTCAAAATGGACTAGGAATTGGGCAGCCATCCAGACACACGACAAAGATTCAAACAGCTTGTGGAACTGACATTTTCTGGACCATACAAAGCCAAATCTGAATAAGAAACAAATGCAGCTATCCAAGACTGTGAACAGGGGCAAAAGCAGAGGCACTTTCAGCATGCGGTCCATTGGCACAGAAGATTGGAAAGCACTGAGAACTTGCTTTGATAAATATAAAGCATATGCTATGCCAAAAATAAACTCAGTTTTTGATAGTTCAGAACTCCACAGCAAAGTGCAAGGAGTCAGAGAGACATTTGACTAGTCTGTAAGAAAATGTAAGATTACAGTGATATCATACAGATGTTGATGGGACAGTGAGAGACTGTATAGTTGGTGTAAATAAGAGAAACTTCCCTGTGTAGGAGCCATGCTTTCCCTAGAAAAAGTTATGGAGATAGCTAGAGCTAATGAGTTAACAGAAGCCCAGGTAAAAACAGCAGCCACTGAAATCAAGGTGGAGAACGATACTCCAAATTATATACCCATGGGGGTACATACCCAAGGCTCTGAAATTGGACAGAAGCTGTCAGAAATTAAGCAGATGACCAAATTTGCCCTGCAAAAGGTGTTGGTGATCAAACTGGAATAAACAGAATGACTTTACAAAGGCCTGCAGATTGTATGCAAACAAAGCTAGGAATTTTATTGATCAACAAATGACAGAAATAATGTTCCCGATCGCAGTGAGCTTTGAATTGATAGAGTCAGAGCTAATAATGCTTAAGGGGGAAAAGGTCAGGCACCAGTGAAGAACTGACTATCTTGTTAGGCCCAGATGGTCAGATTATTAACTATAAACTTGACACTAGAAGTCAAGTAAACCATAAAATGTAAATTATGTATATTCAGACCTCAAGTTCTATTGCAGCACATGAATGTGCATCGCGCTGGCTATGGATGGACTGTGTAAAGTACACTGAAACAGATACAAAAATAACAACACTTAAGCTTGAAGTTCATATTGTGGTTATGTCTGTTCACAGATTCATGGATTTAAAGCCATAAGGGACCATCTTGATTATCTAACCCAGGGATTGGCAACCTTTGGCATGCGGCCCATCAGGGAAATCCGCTGACAGGCCAGGCCGGTTTGTTTACCTGCAGCGTCCACAGGTTTGGCTGATTGCAGCTCCCACTGGCCACGGTTTGCTGCTCCAGGCCAATGGGGGCTGCAGGAAGTGGTGTGGGCCGAGGGATGTGCTGGCCACTGCTTCCCGCAGCCCCCTTTGGCCTGGAACAGCACACCGTGGCCAGTGGAGCTGCGATTGGCCAAGTCTGCAGATGCTGCAGGTAAACAAACCGTCCCATCCCACCAGCGGATTTCCCTGATGGGCCGCGTGCCAAAGGTTGTCGGTCCCAGATCTAACTAGACCTCCTACATACATAAGGCAGGCAGAGAATTTCTCCCAGTGATTCCCCCATCAGACCCGATCACTTCTGATTGAGCTACAGCATAACCTTTAGCAAGGTATCCAATCTTGATTTAAAGACATGAAGTGATGAAGAATGCACCCCATCCATAGGGAAGCTCTTCCAAAAAGCTGCCCATATTTCCCATGTGAATTTGTCTAATATTAATGTCCTGATGTAGCTGGTTGAAAAATAGGAAAATGTTAATGGATATTTTCTTCAAAAATTTCGTTCTCTCTTTTTTTTCATTAAAATTTGAAATTTCAATATAAAAAATAATTGAAAAATCAAAATGTGGAAAAATTCTGCCAACTCTGTTTCCAGGCCCTCTGGATTTTATAGCGCTTTTATCTGTGAGCGTAAAGCATCAGACATCCTTGCCTCATGAATGTACTTGTAGTTTTGGGTCTGGATGGACGCTGAAATCTTGAATGGACTAAACTGGTGCAATGTGTAAATCCAGCTGAGACAATGAAGTTTGAAATTTTCAAAGGAATAGGATTGGTCCATTAAATGTATCCTAGTTTCTCTTGAGCCAGCATTCATCCTAAAGTTGCCCTGCATGGCAAAAATCAGATAAATAATTCAGTAACAACGTCCATAGAGAGCATCATCCAGGGAAGGGTAGACCTGTTGGTGATATGTGGTGAGGAGACTCCAGCACTGATACAGTAATGATCCCAGTGAAAGAATGGGCACCCAGAACATGCCAGTAAGTGATCAGAAGATGGCAGCTATGAAACAAGCCACCGTGAAAGGTCAGCACATGAAATGTGAAAATGAAATGGTCAGGCATTAGAAGGAAATAGCCTCTCATTGGAGCCAGGGATATGAGCACTCAATCTTGCAGTAGTGTTTAAGGGTGAGAAAAGATTCCCTGTGCATGAAGACAAAATACACCAGTATGAAGACACATGGAGCATGTGCCATGGAGAACGGAAAACAAATGCCCTTGACATACTCCATCGACTGGTGCATATTAGAAATGGACCAACTTGTCTCAAGACATCCCATATGCTTCAATTAAGCATCTAACCCTATTCAGCAAAGCACTTAAGCACTTGCTTCCATTCCATTTACTTCAGTGAGACTTAAGCACATGTTTAAAGTTGAGCATGTACTTAAGTGTTTTGCTAATCAGAGAAAGATTTAAGCAAGTGCTTGAATGCTTTGCTGAACTGGGACCTAAAAGAACATGCCAATATAAAAGGATCAGTAATACCACATTATCTGCCCTGAGGACTGCAACAGACCATGGGCACTGATTCGTTTATGTGGAACAACACAGGCTGTATAAGTGTTGTTGACTGTTACAGTAGTAGTTAGAATACCAGAAGCCCCGCAATAATCCAGAGGAGTTGATTTTCCAGACATGGAATACCGAGGGGGAAATAATGATCTTCAACAGTAGTCCTTGCTGTTCCTTACAGGACACTGCCAGACAGCGGGATCCTAAATCTGTCATGGTAAATCCATGTTATCCACAAAGAGAAAACAATCAAAGCCATAAAACACAGCTCAGTTCTTTTATTATTATCACTCAGTAGCTCACTGAAAGCAGTTCAGAGCTAGTGCTGCATAAATTCCCCAGCAACATGGATTGTAAATTGAACAACTGACTATTCTGAATGGAAATTTTTCCCATTTATTCCCAAGTCTGATTTAACAAAGCATCTTTTTAATAACTCATTCTCCTTGCATGCTTGAAACATAAGGACCTAGATTGCTAGGATTTTGAAGCATCTCGGTTTACCCTCTCCTTTGTCTCTCATTCATAATACCTTCTCTTTCCTTTTACCAGCCCGGTTAGGGGGTAAGCAACTGAATCAAGTGTGATGTTGTACAACTAACAATGTAATTTAATTTGCAATAATAGAACTTTCACACTTGACCAATTGTATAACAAAACTAGCACCCATTTGCCTAAATGCCATTATCATTTAATTAAGCAGTGTGTTCTGCCGAATAACAAAGCAGTAATGCTAATTGATATTAAGACTTCTTTCTTGCAGAATAGTAATGCTATAGTCACCTAGGATGTGCATCTTACTAATTACCAAACAAAAACTGAGTAGCTGTGCTCACGTGGAGACATAGCAAGGGTCACTCAGCATTAGTAATCCTCATACGTTCTGCCCTTTTGCTTTCAGTTATCTGCAGAAAGTGCCATGTTGCGTTGATTGCAGAGTCACTTAGAACCCAATCCTGTTTTGTTCCTGATAGAATATACAGATTGGGCTTCTCTGACAATGATTGGCACTGGAAAGATTGTGGACAATCTGGCTCTCTGATTCATATGGTGGAATTGTCCAAAAATCAAAATATTCTGGTTTTAGTAGAAGAAACCCTTGAGGCTAGGTTCTCACTGCATCCGTTCCACTTGCCGCAAAGGAGTGAGGAGGCATCAGGCAGCTGGTTACCCAGCTCTGGCATCTCTTGAGCTCTGCCACTCCTGTTGTGCAAGAGTGGGCAGGCAGCTGGTGCAGAAGCCAGCTCCATCAGATTTATGCCATTAGGGAGTTCCCTTCCACAAGGGAACTACTCCGGCAGCCATTTATGACCATTGCTTGGCTGGCTGGTTTTTGCTCACATGGTCAGTGTCTAACTGATCGCCATATGTGGGGGTCAGGAAGGAATTTCCCCACAGGTCAGATTGGCAGTGCCCTTGGGGGTTTGTCACCTTCCTCTGCAGCATGTGGGGTGCCAGTCACATGCTAGGATTATCTAGGTATATCTCATTTCATTGTTTCCCTGCCATTGCAGGGACCTTGGGCACTGGTGTACCTTGGTCCTTCCAGTTCTCTGCCTGTGGCACATAAAAATGATGTCTCCTGCGGGCTGTAATACTTTGATCTAATTTCGGCTGTTGGGTTTAGTGTGCAGGTGTTGAGTGGTGGTGGTGGCCTGAGAGATACAGGATGTCAGACTGGATGATCTGGGGGGTCCCTTCTGCCCTTAAACTCTGTGACACTCTGATCAGAAGCTGCACCACCGCCGCACAACCCAGAATCTCGCCTTTGAATTGAATTTTATCCCTTCCATTAGCACCATCAGGTGCTGACAGTTGCTTCTGCGGCCTTGGTCAGGTCTTCCCACGTCATTTCTTGTTAGCTCTCAGATTACTCTTGCTGCTGACTGGAAAAACTAGGGGCTCCCTCCTTCAACAGACAGCTTCAAACACCTGGGAAGTCTTCAGCATGGAGAAAAGGGACTAGCCTCAAGCAGAAATCTGAATACATGGGCTACCTTACCTCACTTCCGCTGAAGCTAGGAGCTGGGTTAAAAGGGGCAACGCTCCTCTCAAGCACGTGAAGAGTCTAGATCCTGTGAGCTCTTCATTGTGTTGTACGATGCAGCCACTTCATTTCCTTGTCTCTCTTGTTACCTTCTTTGATTCCTGTAATCTTGGTTTTAGTGTTTATTTGTGACCACAATAAAAAAACCATAAACCGTGCTGGTGGCAAAGATTCCTGCTTGAGTATATTTGCTTATTAGTCACATGCCAAATCAACTGCTCAGCTGCTGGTGAGCCAACTTCTTTACTCAGTATTGGCCTTTGCACCTGAGTGAGTGAAACCCCGCCAGATGCAAGCATAGCTGAGAGGTAACAGGAACATCTATTCTATCTGGAAGGGCTGATGGCTTCCTACCCAGGAATACTGCATTGGTGAGGCCGGAAGGGAGGGGACCAAGGTGTGTATAACTGAGGCCAGGTCACCATCAGCCAGGAAGAGATGGAGGTTCGTAGCCAACCCAAGATGTTAGAAAGTGAGCGTTGTTATGACAAATCTGGTAACGCACCCTAAACACTAGTCTGAAACAAAACTGTGGGCATTGGAGCCCTTCTGTCATGACACAGGCAAATACACCTCCCACAGGATGGACTTAATTATCTGCATAGTCATCATCTGCTTGCTTTGGAGAGAAGAATATTAGCCATTCTTTGAAGCTGCCACTGCAGCTGTCCCTGTTCAGTTCCTTTACTGTTATTACTCAGCCCTACTAGCACAGGCTCTGAGCAGATGATAAAGACAGAACCATCAGACTGGTGCTTCCAAACCCTGCATCTCCTGTTATGTTCACAGCTTGTGAACCAAAAGAGTAGCAAATACCAATCAACACTCTCTGTATTTCCTCTGGGGCTCCACAGACTGCTCTGCATATGAAGCCACATGCTTCCAAAAATGGCCAAGCTGTGCTTCAAAAATGGCCTAGGACAGTTTTGGGTTTGTCTCTGAGAGGCAGCATGGTCCAGTGGATAGTGCACTGGACTGGGACCCAGGAGACCTTGGTGCTCAGCTCAGCTCAACCACTCACCCTCTATGTGACATTGGCAAATCACATCTCTCCCCGCTCTTTGTCAGTCTTGTCTACTTAGGTTGCAAACTCTTCGGGGAAGGGAATTTCTCTTACTTTGTGTGTGAATAGCACTTAGCAAAACAGAGCCCCACAATTCAGTTGGGGCCTATAGAGCCGAACTGTAATATGAATGTTAATCAGCTAGGTTCACAACTATCCCTGAAATACCAAGTCATCTCAGACATAAACTGTTCGTCTCATTGCGAATACCTGAGATGGTCCTTCTCTATGTTTACATGTTACATTTTTCCCAGTCGGTGGCCTCTTAGTACTGTTACTGATGAGGCGATAACAGAAGGCATTTTTCATGTTGTGAAAGATAGTGATGTGTGGCTCTCATTTGCACTGGTCTCAATTTGTTTACATTTAAACACCTGGAACCACTCTCTTCTAGAGAAGTTGACTTCTATGGACTGGCCAGTCATAGGCTTTGTCTGTACTGAGGGTCTGCCCTGAATCCAGCCTTCAAAGAGCAGCCACTCTGCAGTGGCACCTGCGCAAACCCCTAATATAGTGGTTTTCAAACTTTTTTTCTGGCGACCCAGTTGCAGAAAATTGTTGATGCCCGCATCCCAACGGAGCTGGGGATGAGGGGTTTGGTGTTTGGGAGGGGGCTGAGGCAGGGGGTTGGGTGTGGAAGGGTGCAGGCTCTGGGCTGGGGCCAGGGATGAGGGGATTGGGGTGCAGGAAGGGGATCTGGGTTTGTAGGGGTGGGGGCTCAGGGCTGGCACAGGGTTGGGGTGCAGGCTTACCTCCAGTGTGTCCCAATCCGCAGTGCAGCCAGGGTGCAGAGGCAGGCTTCCTGCCTGTCTTGACACTGCAGACTGCGCTACACCCCGGAAGTGGCCAGCAGCAGGTCTGGGTCCTAGGCAGAGGCGCACAAGCAGCTCCGCGTGGCTCTTGCCTTCAGGCACTGCCCCCTCCAGCAGAGAGGGTGCTTGGGGTGGGGGCAGTGTGCGGAGCCCCATGGCCCCCCTGTCTGCAAGTTGGACCTGCTGCTCACTGCTTCCAGGGCGCAGCGCAGTGTCAGAACAGCTAGGGACTATTAGTTTTTACTGGGTGGCCGCCAGGGTCCCTGGGTGCTGAGCAAGGCGACCCAGTGCTTTGCATTCCACGACCCACTACTGGATCGCAACCCAAACTTTGAAAACCACTGCCCTAATACATACAGGTAGATGCTATTGCATCAGCAGAGCTGCTTGAAACCGAGGTTAACTGTGTCAGTGCCAATAGCCATTCTGCCTCTCTACCCAAAGGGTTTACACTGGTTCAGCTTTGCTGTGCCGGGCCACTGATGGCAGGAACTGGGGCAGATTCCCAGTGTATTCAAAGCCTTATCTTTGCAGGTGGAAATAAAGTCTATTCCTAACAACAGCCTCTTCCTACCGTGGCTAAAACAAGATGATGGGGGGGAGAGCGCGGTGATGGTGATCATGACAATTTTACCATATCAGGGTTGCAAGAGCACTATTCTGTACATAAAATAGCTGAGATTGTGTCTGAGTTTTCCCTTAAAGCAGGGATTAAAATCCTTTCATAGCATGAGAATAAATGTTTCTCCTAAACAAAATGACACTGCTTGCTCCTGAGGCACAGATTTAACTTTCCAGCTGGCTAGCAGTAAATCTTTGCCATAGGTTAGGAGTTGGGAGGAGTTAATAATTCACCCTTCCTGAAGTTTCATTGCTGGGAGCTCACATTTCTTCAGACCTCTCTAGGACCTGGTGGCTTCATTTTAACCCTGGGGGGCATAGGTAGAGTTAGAGCTATGTGAAATCTCATACCTCGTTTTTCTGTTTGGGGATAAGGAAGAGGAAGCGGTGTTCGTTCACCCCGTTATACAGCCGAGTTGTGTTTCTTGGGTCACCGGTTTCTTCTCTGTGGATCTCGTTGTGTGGCAGAGCCATGGCTGAGGGGGGAAGTGGGGAGCATTCCCCTCTCACCTAGAAAGAACACAATCCAGTGTAGGACCCGCATACACAGTCCCCTTTGGCGCACTTGGTTTAATTTGTGTATCAGCTGAAAGCCATTGCCTTTATTTGCTTTGCCTTTTTTCCTTTCCAGCCGCTGGTGCTGCTGATGGAGTGGCCTGAAGCCACCAATTTTGCCTGCCTGATAGCAGGCTACTGCCGCCTCCTGGTGGACACCAAGAAGATGATCTTTTCTAGGCCATCCAGCCAGCCGCCTCCTCCTCCTCAGATTTCCAAGGCAGGTACGTTTCAGCCTCTGCTTTTTGTGCCCCCTACCCCGCTGTTTAGCATAGTTAGGAAAGGAGATGAATTCCTGCTGAAATCTCCTCTGCATCGGGATGGAAGCAAAACCAACAGGGGCCCTTTCGACACAGCAGGCAGCATTGGCTAGCAGGAAAAGACCAGGTTTCAGAAGACAGAGGTTCTAGCTCTGGGTATACCACTGACTCACTGAGTGCCCTTGGCAAATCATTTAACCTCTTGGTTCCTCTGTCTGTGAAAGAGTATCAGTAATTATACTCCTACCTCTTGTCACATACAAAGCAACATTTAGTATCATAATATCCAATCCACATGGAAGATCTAAGCTGGCTCAGCACATTTCTGTTATTTAGAAAGACTTAGTGCCACCAGCAAAAATCAGCACCGGATGCCCACAGGTCAGCTTGCAATGTTCCTGCAGAGATGATGTGCAGACGCTGTGACTCACGATCCTGCAGTTGGCATGAGTTTTCAGGGTTCTTCGCTGAGGAGACTGTCCTGAGCATCTGTGCAGAACAAAGAGACCGTACTTGGGAATGTTTTTGTGCTGCCTTTACTGATCTGCAGAGATGCAGATTCAGACACACTGACATCCTCCAGTGGGTGTTGGAGGAGCTACGCTGGGGACTTCTGGCACTGCCGCTGTTGTGCGTTAGAACCGAAAGTGTATGGCCCAGGTTCCCAAAAATGACTCATGATTTTGAGTGCCTGAATTCTGAGGTGTCCAACCTGAGAACCTTAGAGAGGCCTGTGTGGAATTCAGGAATGTGTGCTTAGAACATCTGGAAATCATGCCACCTTTAAAGGGGACTCGTATTGGGCACCCAAAATCACCAGTCACTTTTGGAAATCTTGGCCTGTGCGGGGGGCAATACAGAGTGTAGAAGCAGAAGCATTAGCCAGGCAAGGAGATTCTTCCTAACTAAGATGCACATGGAGTTTCATATCTCCATTTGAGATGGGGCTAGTTGACGCTACCTTAAAGAGGCGGTACCCGTCACAGGGTTCCAATTCTGTAACTGAAACAAATGTGTCAGGGTAGATCCAGCCCCTTCCTCTGCAGCCACAAAGGACTCAGTGCCACATTGCATGGGGGTGGGATTGGGGAGCTCTCTCTGTGTCCTCATGCAGCTGGATTTGGGGGGTAGGACAGGAAAAGAAGTGGAGGGAGGCAACGCATTGGTGGCTGTTTGGATCCAACAGCCAATCTATCCCTGTAACATGGTGACACAGGAGTCCCTGTGGCCTAAAGGGTGAAATTCTTTCCCCCTTCAGCCCCACCGGCACCCGACGCACCAGCCCAGATGCCCAGGTTTGGTACAGAAGGGTAGGGATTTAGCCTACAATGACAGTTGAGTTTTCCTCAGGAGAACGTGTTTCTGCAGAAGGGGTCAGAGAGCCCCAACGGAGTGAGTCATATTACCTGGGCTCTGAATTTCCAGGCTGCAGTCAGCCTGTGCCAAAATCTTAACTGTAAAATCAAGCCCTGGTTCCCACTCCTTGCCTGAGAGAGGAACACATCTGTCTTCCTTGGGGCCCACTGAAGTCTCCTGTGGAACTGTACCTGTTTTAAGGGTGAGTATCATGTGCTGGTATTATCAGTTAAATCCACCTCCCTTTGATGAGGTCGAGCAGATCAGCTGCCCTTAGCAGGAGCCAGTACACTTTGCTGCAGAATTGTTCAGTCAGGTCATGTGCTTCACCCATGAAAATCCTCTCAAAGCTGGTGTTAACACCAGCGGTGACAGCTGATAGCTCAGCTGTTTGCCAGCTCCTCCTTACCCCCCAGGCCAGAAACATACCCTGCTAGCCCACATAAGGAATTCAGATATGCAGCAAAGGTCCCCTCCTTGCTCCCAGCTTTCCCTTGAAGCAAATGGGCTCTGGTTCTGTGCCATGGGCAGATGGCTAGTGCCCTATAGTACCAGGCAAGCACCCTGAGCTCAGTTTGTGAAGCCAGCCTCCTGCTTGCCCCTTGCTGAGGGGTCTGCAGGTGCAACAGTGTGCTCAGCCTGAGACTGGGAGATGGGGGCAGAGGGAGTGCCTTGCGCTATGCTGCAGTGTGGTCACTTCAGGAACGGGGACCATGTAGGCAGAAGTTAGGTGGCTGTGATGTAGGGATGTGTACAATGGGTCCCACTCCCACACAGACAGGTTTGTCACTTGAGCGTTTCACCCCATCTGTTCACTTCAACCTAGACCTGGAGGTTACACACTTCTGGAAGAGAGGGAATAGTTCAGTCTCCATGTCCCATTCAGTCCTCAGCCTCTCTCTTGAGCCTTCCAATGAGCGAGCTGGCTTTGAACTGGTGACCTGGAAGTCCCATCTGAGTCGGCAGAGACATACAGTTCCTAAGAGAAGAGGGGTTCATGATGGAGGATTTGCTGTTTAGCTACACAAATTTAGCCCCTAGGCGCTGATGTCTCCATTTAAATGATACATTTATTCTTGTGGCACCTTATAGACTAACAGATGTATTGGAGCATGCTAGTCTATAAGGTGCCACAGGACTCTTTGTTGCTTTTTACAGATCCAGACTAACCCGGCTACCCCTCTGATACTTGACATTTATTCTTGTTGGGGTTTTTATATTGCAGGTGATGAACGGTTTAATACAAATGTGCAGATTGGGAGACAAATTGCCCAAGTTGCTGAGCTAATGAATTCAGTTAGAATTTATTTGATTTTGTTTATATTTTGTTACAAGGAACCTGTGTCCTCGGCACTAGTTCACAGCAGCTCTGCCGGGAATGCAGTCAGAAATCCCCCACAAGGCCTGGACTTTGTCTCACCTGCACAAAGAAATCTCCGGAGAGTGGAGGACACTCCATACATAATGTTTACTACTGATGCTAGAGAGCTGTAGTTGGTTTAGATGGTCTTGGTATACTTGGTCCTGCCTCAGTGCTGGGGGCTGGAACAGATGGCCGCTCAAGATCTTTCCAGCCCTACATTTCTGTGATCAGCAAGATCCAATGGCTGGAAGCCAGAGCTAGACAAATTCAAGGTGAACATAAGGCACAACTCTTTAGCCATTAGAGTAATTAACCAATGGAGTAGAATCCCAAGTGGCAGATTCCCCATCACTTGGGGTCTTTAAGTTAAAAGTAGATGTCTTCCCAACAGATAACTAGTTCCACCACACACCTTTGGGCTGGATGCAGGAACTACAGGGTGGGGTTCTCTGGCCTGGACTAGATGATCACAATAGTCTTTTCTGGCCCTAAAACCTACGAACCATTAGAATGAAGCTGGCAATTCTAGCTGCTGCGTCTAGGTGGGAAACTCCAGTTCTGCTGACTGTCCCAGCTCGTTCATTCACATAGAAGACATCTGCCACTCTACTTAATGCACCTGGTGTTCTGGCTGTGCCATTGCCTGAAGTGAGCCACAGAGCATATGAGCACGGCACACATCACCGCAGTTTGTCACAGGATCCTTTCTGCTGGGTCGCCGCCCACCTGTTTTTACTGCTATTGCCCAACACAGAAATGATACTTTTATGCATGTCCTGGACCTGTATATAAATTCTCTTACCTGACTGAATACTGGTGAACGTGCCCCAGAGCTGGCAGGAGACTGCGGAAGCTGGGTTGGGGAATGTACCAGGTGCATTGCTGGAGAGCATCTCAGCCGAGCTGGGAAAAGCTCTTGGCATACTGCGAGGGAGGGCTAGGCTTGGCTTAGCTGTGCTGGGAAGTGGGTGTGCTGGAGGAGAACAAGTAGCTGTGTCCCCATAGATTGTGCCCTTTGTGCTGTTGCATGTTCCATGCCCACTGTGATGTCCCAAGGATTTTATTGCAATAGGTCGACTAGCAGAAGGCAGGTGAGTGTTGGTGGCTCCCTACAGCACAGAGTAGATTTCCTGACTGTCCCTTCCTTCTCGTGGGCGCTGCTCTAACATGGTCATTGCTATTTTGGTTTAGATTACATCAACGCGCACAACACCCACCAGCCGGCTGCAGTGGGGCACTCGGGAAAGAAAGAGAGCGGGTTCGTGGGTGGCACTGCCTCCAGCCCCAGGGAATCCAGCCCTCGAGTTCCCAAGGGGTCAGACTCGGAGCTCGTCAGCTTTTGTTACCTGCACATGCGGGAGCAGAGGAAGCGACGAGAAAACAGGACAGACATCAATGAAAACCTGATCTTCTTTGAGGAAACCAGGCCCAGGACCAAATCCGACCCCACTTCCAAAAGCTCCGGCCAAGGCTATGACGGTGTTGCCAATGCGTACAACCCAGATGGCCTTGACCAGGGCCACCAGGCAAGTAGGGCAAGGGCCAACACCATGGACAACCACATGAGGAACGACGCCATGCACTTCTACTGTAACTCCTGCAAAGCCAAACTCAAGAGCCGGCTAGCCTCTCGAAAAGGTGGCAAGCCTGGCAGCTCCCATGACAACATAGTGGACTTGATGTCCCTCCCGCCTCCGGGGAGCGATGAGGAAGAGGACGAGACCACTGCCCTGCTCCCCGCTATTGCTGCTCCGCCTCCGGGTTTTCGAGATAATAGCTCTGATGAGGATGACCCCAAGCGCAGGGCGGCCGCACAGAGTCAGGAGCAGGGCCGTCACCTCTGCAGCATCCTGTACGACGAGATCCCCGTTACGCTGATAGACAGCGTGCAAACGAGGACGGTCCGAGACCATGCCCAGGAGCTGGACGATGCCCTGGTGTCCACCCTGCAGGCTCTGGAAGCCCTAGCTGCTTCGGAGGATTGTCCGCACCCCCAGCCACAACAGACAGCAGGTAGTGGAGTAGGCAGAGCTTTTGTGCTTCCATGTACCATGTGGGGGTGAGTCTCCCCCTCCCTTTCTCTCTCCTCTCATTCTTGCCTCTCTCTCCTTCCTCTGTCTAAGCTTTGATTCATATTTGTAGGAGATTCTGGAAGCACAGGCCTTAGCGAGAGCCCCACCCTGGAACTAGTGCAGAGAGGGAGCAGCTGGGCAGGTGCTGGGAAGCTTTTGGGGGGCTGGGGGATGGAATCCTCCTGTTTGAACTGGAGAGCAACAGCAGTTCCCATAGCTGGCAGGTTTCCTCCCTGCTGCTGGGATCCATCTAGCTCCTGCACCCCAAAAGCCATGCAGGCTGGGCCACAAGAAAGCCCTGCAGAGCAGAGCAGAGCTCCGACACGCAGGGTGTGCCCTGGGCTGAGGGGTCCCCCAATCCTGGCACCCCTCTCTCTGTGGTGTACCTAGGGTGACCAGATGTCCCGATTTTATAAGGACAGTCCTGATTTTTGGGTCTTTTTCTTATATAGGATCCTATTACCCACCAACCCCGGCCCGATTTTTCACACTTGCCCTCTGGTCACCCTAGGTGTACCCTCCGTGGTGCTGCTGACACAGCCATGAAGGAGGGGGAAGTGGGGTAAGAGCTGCAGGTTCTTCAACACGCTGCTGGAAAGATTACAAGCAAACTTGGGGAATTCTCTCCAGACAGTGCAGGGTTGATGGTGGTCTCAGTGACTCTCTGATCTATGACCTCTGTCACCAACAACAGCACAGCCAGTGGATGCTGCCCAAATGGCCAATACTCCAACATGCTTTGACAGCCCCTCAGAGAAACTCAGCATGATGTTCCACTGGAAGAAGCTGCGGGATCTGCTGCTGGCTGCATGGTGTGACAGCTAACACAGCACTGCTGCCCTCTCTTCCCCAGGGAATTGAGAAAGGGGCTGAGTTGAGAGCTCTGTCTGTGCACAAATCAGGCCCAGCATGGGTCCAGAACTCCCCTCCTCAGATGCGCTCTCAGGCTGGAAGGAGAGTTCAGTCTTTGCAGCACATCTGCTCCCTCAGAGCAGCAATCAGTGTCAATTGTGATGGAGACACCTGTCCACTGTGAACTGGACTGGGACCACATTGATTTCACACAAGCCAGCAAACAGTTTGTCAGATGGTAATGACTTTCAGTCACCAGTGAATTTGAGCCAGCCACCTAGAAATGAAAGACTCCATAACCCCGTATCGGTTCCCTGAGACACCCTCAGCCACTTCCCTCGCACCCAAGGCTGATGTCAGAGACAGGGTGTCCTGTAGAGATGACACCATCAGTCTCCAGTATGCTGCAGCATCTTAACTGTTCATAATGAAGAAGGGAAGGAAATCCCGGCTGGCAGTATGCAGTAATATCCTGGTTACCCTGCACCCATAGGGACCGACTCCATGGGTGCTCCGGGGCTGGAGCACCCACGGAGAAAAATAGTGGATGCTCAGCAGCTCTTGTCAGCTCCCCCTCCAACCCCCAGTGCCTCCCACCCACCAGTGGGCCTCACGAATCGTTGCCTCCTCTCCCAACCTCAAGCCCACCACAAAACAGCTGATCGTGGCAGGCAGGAGCCTGGGAGCATGAGTGGCAAGTTTGTGGAAATTTTGGCGGTGCCTAGAACCTGCCCTCCAATTCCACCCCCCAAAACTCTACCCCCACCTGCCTCTGGGAGGGGGCTTGGAGGGGAGGTCTGGGGTGCAGATCCTGGGCTGGGGATTAGGGTGAAGGAGGGGTGCAGGGTGCAGGCTTTGGGATGGAGTTTGGGTGCTGGATGCAGGGGGTGGGTGTGCAGGAGGGGTTATGGGGTGCAGGCTTTGGGACGAAGTTTGGGTGCAGGCTTTGGGCTGGGGTGGGGGCATAGGAAGGGGTGAGGGGTGCAGGCTCTGGGAGGGAGTTTAGGGGTGGGAAGGGGTGTGTGGGAAGGGGGAGGGAGTGCAACCTCTAGGAGGGAGTTTGGGGATAGGAGGGAGTGCAGGGGTGAGGGCTGTGGGGCTGAGGATGAGGGGTTCATGCTGCAGGCGGGGTTCAGGGCTGGGTCTGAAGATTAGGGTGCAGGGGGATGAGAGCTCTGGCTGGGGCTGAGGATTAGGGTGCGGGGGGATGAGGGCTCTGACTGGGGCGGAGGATTAGGGTGCAGGGGGATGAGAGCTCTGGCTGGGGCTGAGGATTAGGGTGCGGGGGGATGAGGGCTCTGGCTGGGGCTGGATTGGGTGCGGGGGATGAGGCTTGGTGGGTGAGGTTAGGGTGCGGGGGGATAGGGCCTCTGGCTGGCATGAGGATAGGGTCGGCCGGGGGCAGAGGCTCGGCTGGGCAAGATGGATTAGGGTGCGGGCGGTGAGGATCTGGCTGGGGCAGAGGATTAGGTAGCGGGGGATGAGGGCCTGGCTGCAGGGACTGAGGATAGGGATGCGGGAGGGATGAGGTCTGCTGGGGCTTAGAGGATAGGGTGGCGGGGGAAGAGGGCCTGGCTGGGCTAGAGGATTAGGGTGCGGGGGGATGAGGCACGCGGGGAATGAGGGATCTGGCTGGGGCTGAGGATTAGGGTGCAGGGCAGGAGAGCGGCTCTGGCTCGGAGGCTGAGGATTAGGGTGCGGGAATGAGGATCTGGCTGGGGCTGAGGATTAGGCGCTGCGGGGGGATGAGGGCGGCTCTGGCGGGGCTGCACCGAATTAGCGTGCGGGGGACATGAAGCTGGGGGGTGAGGTTTGGGGCGTTGGAGAAGGCTCAGGCCTAGGGCAGCGGTAAGGGCAGCGCTGCCTTCCATTAGTGAATGGCGGCGTAGGGACCCTGCGGGCAAGCAGACAGCAGTGCTGGCGCGAGCCCAAGCAGCGAGGGGAGAGGACGCAAGCAACTCTCTCCTGTCAGCGCAGGAGAATAAGGAAGGGGGAGACACGCAGAGGGGAGGGGTGGCAGGCGGGGGCTGGCGACCTGCTCCAGCAGGACAATGGACGGAAGGGCGGGGGACACTAGGAGATGGGGGACTGGAAAGGCAGGGGTCTGCGGACTGCTCATAGGCGGGACGCGAGGGATGGGGGAGAACGCAAGGCGGCGGGGCCCGATCCAGGCAGAGGCCAGGGAGATGAGACACAGTTCCAAATAATTGTGGAGCAATGGCGAATCCGGCCTGAACTACTCCTCGGAGCCCACTAGTCAGCAAAACTGGTTATAACCGCGATATGCCTGGGGGGAGGAAGCAGGGGCGGAAACTGGGTGGAAAGAGGACGAGAGGCCAGGGCCTGGGAAGGATTGGATTGAAAGTGGGGGAGGGCTTGAAAGGCAAACAAAAGCGAGAGGTCGAGAATACCAGGCACTTGGAAAGTTGACAACCTGTGCTGCACCTGTTCTTATGGGAAGAGCTATAGTTATACCCTCACCTCATCGCATGACATGAGAGTGCAACTGCCTTTGAGATCAAACGCCCAAGACAACCCATTCAGTCAGCCCTTATCCTGAGGCAGCTGCTTTGCTTTGGGGAACCGCAGAGCAGTAAGCATGCCTCTCATGTGGGAGCTGATGTGCCAGACTAAGTAGATACGTGATGCGAGCCATCAAGAGCTCGGGCATGTGCGATACAACCTCACCATAGGCAGTACACACACTCGACGTCAGACATTTCGGGTTCGGGGTCACAGAGTTAATACACTGCCCGGTAAGATTCATGCAGACACCTGTAAGCCACCTTGGCCAGGTTGCCCTTTTAAGTGCAAATCGGTGTACTGTCAGGATTGGATTACTTAAAGGCTGAGTAAGGGTGATCGCATAAGGCCTCCCTCGACTCAAAGTCCCGTCTCACACGCTTCCAGCAGCCGTTGTTATATGCAAGGTTTCCCTATTAGCACCATGATGACTCCCCAATCCGCTCTCCCTGTTTTTAGTGTGGAACCCTTCCAGGGCTCTTTTCCAGGCTTAAATGTGCTTGTATGAATTAAGTAGCAAAGCCAGAGTGAGCTGGCAATCAGTCTCTAGTTAGACTTGCTGGATAATAATCTCCCATTTGCTCACAGAGCCATTGCAGAGCAGGTGAGCCTGTCAGATTCTCAGCCCCTAATCTGTCTAGCTCCTGGAGGTGGGTCGGGAGGAGGGAGCTCAGGTTTCTGCTGAATACTTTTTTCCTCCAACGGATACTGTGGTGTACTGGACTCTCTACCCCTCTGCGTTGCGGTGATGAGACCGGACATGATACGTCCCTTAATGTTCCTCTTCGTGTTTCTCAGGTCTGATTGTTCTGGCTCACAACGCCCGACGTCTCCATTGTGACTCCGGCCACGAACCAACTCCTCAGAGCTAACGCGATGTCTCAGAGATGGTCTCGGCCATCGAAGCAGCACCAGAAACGCCGCCTATTCCGCCCAGCACATCAACAAGAAAAGCTGCTCGCCAGGGAAGGACCTTCCTTCCAATCGAGCTGTGCTGCCCCAAGCTGTCCTCACTCGCCATCCTCTGGGGCGCCAGGAGCAGCCTTCGCTGAAGCCTAGCTTTCTCTAACCAGCACACCACCTGCTTCGCAGCAAGATTAAGCAGGAGCAGCAAGCGATGAGAGCAGGGTTACATGACTTGGACTGTCGCAAGCCAATGCATCACAGCAGCTGAATGACAGAAGAACAGAGGCATGACAATGCCAGCTCTGAATGCAAAGGCCCCAGCCACTCAAAAGCAGCCTTGAGGTGTCATGCCAACTGCGACCCTCGAGCAGGACCAGGTGCAGGATCAACGGCGAGAAGATGCCCCAAAGAACGGTCCAGCTGAGCCCTAAACTAACCCTGGATCTAAGGTGGGATGACCTTTTCAGCGCTCAGCCAGTGGTGAGCAGAAAAGGTCCCCTGCCAGGGCCACCGTGGTGGCTATCTCAAAGCAACCAACAGGCAGTGGGAGCAGCAGCTGTGTGCCTTCAGTAGCAAGCATTCAAAATTTAAAAGGGAGTCACCAGCTGTGGAGACCTTAGTGTGACTGCCAACGCACAGCGCAGAGCGAAGCCTCTCTGAGCGAAAGAGCCTCATGGCAGTAGGGCGAACAACTTTTCCATCCCCCCCTGTGGGTGGCGAAAGACTGCAGCCCAAACTCTCTCAAAGAGCTAACCGCAGAAAGTGAACGGAGAACTGGAGGGAAGCCGCAAGTGGGGGAGCCAGGTCAATAAAGCAAAGCGACGTGCTAATCTGCCTATCAGAAACACATTAGTCCTGTGAGCCAAGGGGAGGAATGCAGCATGAAAGTTGTGCCAAAAGCTTAAAAACAGAGGGTAGCAGTCTGCACTCTCCGTCCACCAGTGGTACTGTCCAGGAGAAATTGAGGATCCGAAGAGGGCAGATCCACTGGTGTCCAGATCTTGAGGGCTTGCAAATTAAGTACGCCTGTGCCTTCCAAGAAAGCAGAAAGGTCCTGGCGGTGACGCATCAGGGACTCTGATGTCAGCTAAACCAAAGCCACCAAAAGCCTCATTTCAGGTTGAGGAAGCTGTTTTCTGCTACCTTCCCGACACGGCTGACGAAGGAGATAGATGAGCGGCAGGCCCAGCTGCAGAAGGTGAAACAGTACGACTGGAATCCCTGGAAGAGCTGCTCAGCAAAGACCAAAGGTGACCTCCCACCACCGGATACCGCTGCACCCTTCTGTGCCTGGCGCAGCTGTCAGCTGAAGAGCAGCCCTGTGCGAAAACGTCAGGATGTCCAGGGAGCAGAGGCGCAGCGAGACTGCAAGACGATCTGTAGAGGGTGAGACCGCACCCCAACCAGATAGCACACCAGAGCTGAGAGGCAAGGGAAGGAGAAGGCCCCTGACAACCAGAAGCAGGCAGAAGCAGGTAGACTTAAAGCATCGAGCAGCCCTTCTAAGAGCAGGCGGATACGATCCACAAAGTTTAGAGTCCAGAGCACATACGGTCAGATCCAGAAATGGCATGTCTTGTTTTGACAACATGCACCTCCCGTGGAGAGTGCTGGGGACCACCTACAAGAAGCTGATGCGCCGCTATACAGTGTCAGTGAAATAGACGGCTCAGACTGACCAAACATCTCCCTCTCTGACATCTACCAGGCACCTATCCACCAAGCAAGACAGGGTTGCAGAGTGAGGGTGATCCGGGGCTCATACGCGCTGTGCCTAAGAGCAAGATCCAGGAATCCCCAGAACAGGTGACCATCTTATGTTCAAATATCACATTGGAGAAGCAAAACCAGAAGGGCCCGATGGCTTACCCTCATCCAGGAGGAGATGTACCCCTAGTCACGCTGAGAAGCTGCCGAAGAAGACATGGAGGAAAGAAGTGCTGCTCCATCCGGTATGCTTC
The DNA here is from genome assembly GCF_003597395.2 of Chelonoidis abingdonii. Classification (NCBI taxonomy): domain Eukaryota; kingdom Metazoa; phylum Chordata; order Testudines; family Testudinidae; genus Chelonoidis; species Chelonoidis abingdonii. Next base: position 66,527,746 of record NC_133776.1, read on the forward strand.
TACTAAGGAAGTGGATGTGGCAGATGAGGGAGTGAGAAAAGATGAGCTCTCTTATTCATCCCATGGCAATCCTGCCAGGCATGAAGCTGGACATCAATGATCCCGGTAATGGCAGGACCTCCAGGTCCGATTGCCACTGCCTGCAGCAGCCCTGAAGGACAGCAGACCCAAGAGATAGACTTAAGGACCTCCACGTTTGAGGGGAGCCTGGCTAAAGGTCCAGCCTTCGAGGCCATGCCTATGCATGCAGACGGTTTCTGGCAGTGCAGCTGGACACTAACCCAAGCTCTGCACATCCTAAGGCAGTGCGTGGTGAGCCCCGAAATTCGAGACTGCAAAACCCTACATCTCTCACGCCTGGCCGAATACAAGCAAGAGCTTGCCCTGAGTCAAAGATTCAGGGCCTCTCTGCGCAGGGTGGCAGCTGTGGACAAGAGCCGACGCACATGCTCTAGCAATCGCAAGCAGCTCCAGGTGTTGAGCAGCCTCAAATCGAGAACATCGTGAAGCTAGTGTACATTCGTGCGTTCTGATCCCAGCGCCAGGAGCTGCTGAACAAGGTGGAGGAGGTGGTGGCGGAATTACACTTCTGCTGAGGCGGCAGAGGAAGTCGACAGCCAGAAACGCTTAGTCACCACCAACGGCGGAGCAGTCCGCCAGTGTCACCGTTGGAACTGTTATAGTACATTCACCCGCTCCTTGAAGACGCGACAATAAGTAAAGCTGCTAAGGAACCGAATGAGCCAGTGTATCCAAGCTGTGTGTCAATGGTTCTGTAGCGAGAGTGGGTCCATAGGTAAGTCCTGTTTGTACGGGGCTGCAAGGGGCAAGTCATTCTTTATTCTCGTGGAGTGAATAGCTGCCGGTGAGTTCGAAGGAAAATTAAGTCAATAGTTAGCTGTTTGCCGCCTGTAGATGGCCCAGGCAGCTACTCTGCATGCTCTCCATGGCTGGTCTTATCAGCTGACCTACCTTGGGAGTGTAGAATCACTCCCCGCCTGCTAATTTGGTTCTGGGTCTCCCCTGTGCAGACAGAGCGACATTTTTACTTTTAGCATGGTGCATACTGGGCCATCTGTAAGTAGGTAACGAGCTAACCCCAGTTCCAACTTGGTTGAGTCTGCTTGGAATCCAAGCCAGCGTCTTGCCATGTTAAACAGCTCTTATGCCTCAGAGGACCCTCAGACCTAACATGCTGCTCAGTTAGCCAGCAGATATAAAAGTCCCCAAGGCCCACATTAGGGGAGTGAAGTAGTCTCAAGGAGGGGGAATCCTATAGACCGTGATGCAGGGAGTTGGGTTCCCCTAGCAGACTTTCGAATGCCCATGCAGCCAGATGGGCACGCACTTGCTCTGGTCAAGGCACTAATATGCAATGTAGGCAACCCAGGGTTACACTTAATGCATCCAAGCAGGTCTTTTTCTTTTTGGCTGGATGATATAGCTGAGTACAGAACACCTGGGAACCCCAGCCTGTTCCATAATTAAGCCCACTGTGGCTTGTTATAGCAGTTAGGGGTAATCCTCCTTCACCCACCTCTCCAGGCGTGAAGGCTCAGTCCACAGCCCTGTTGGGACGGTGTGTAATGTCCATGTAGGGAGTGAGCAGCAGAGAAGTAAAAACAACTGGCTTCACCTATAGCATAAAGTTGGAAATTCACAGCTGTTCTGGAAGGGAGATACATAGGCCCAACCTCTTGAGCCAGTCATTCCCCACCGCCTGCTGAGTACGAGGTGGGGAGATCCTGGGAACTCTCTCTTACTAGTGCCACTGGATCGATTGCCAAGAGAAGTCGTTTTAGCATTTTGGGTTTTTTTCTCAGAGTGGTGGGGAAATGGTGCCTACTTGCTTCCATCATCTCAACACGCCCCAAACCTAGCATCCGTTCTAACAAATCAGAGCACCTTACTGGTGTCAGTGCACCTCCTCCTCCAAAACAGAGTCAGGGAAACCCCAGCTCATGCATCCACCTAATCACCTCCCCACTCTGCCTGCATGCCCACAGAGAACCGGCCATGGTGGAATCCCTGTGTTGTTGTGTTTTAGAGCATATGCAGTCCAAGTCCTAAATAAAAGAGAAATAGATTGGCTAGTGAAGGCAGGTGTCGGAACGGAAGATGCACACGTCACCCTTGTAGATGTAAAGAATGATTAGGGATCTCAATCCAATGGATCACCTCCTATCGCTATTTTATATGAAGACAATACATTTGAAATCTCTTGTTTTTCCCAATACAAGTTATGGAAATGCACATGTTGCTTTTAACACGTGTCCTTTATGTAGTGCCAATAATGTTCCTGGCGCCACAGCTTCAACAGCCTTATGCCATTTGGTCATCAGCAAAGAACGGAGGATCTCAAGTAATAATGGACAGAGCACCTCTTGCCACCGGCAATGTAGCAAATATGCAGTGGAATAGCCCAAAGCGAGTTCAGTCCATGGCAAGGCGAGCCTATTACAGTCCTGAAAGGCCCAACAGGAGGCTGTCCCCATCATATCTACTAAAAACGGAGAGTTTCCTTGAGCCTCCCACCTGCTATAAACCATTCCTCCATAAATCTCTCAGCCTAATAAGAGAGGAGATTTTTTATGTCTGTATATAGTACATAAATAAATAATATATAATAGTAGATATAAATATATAATATATAAAATTATATATAGCAAATTTATGTCTTGTTTTACAAACAAGATAAATATATTAATCTTAATTCCAACTGGTGACTTTGTGTCTGGTTTAGACTTGTGATTATGTATTATTATTATTACACACAGGCTGTTTTGCAAACATCAAAGCCTAATCCACCACGAAAGACAACGACCTCTGAGGAAAGCAGTAGCCATTTACAACACAGAGCACCCACTACAAACTGGTTTTTAGGGTCAGGAAATGAAGAAATACAGCAATGAATGAGAAGGAATAGTAATCGAAAATACCAAATT
>NC_133776.1:66530715-66539621 GCF_003597395.2 Chelonoidis abingdonii
GAGGGTGCGGGGGGTTGGAGAGGCTCAGGGCTAGGGCAGAAGAGCAGGGTAAGGGCAGCCTGCCTCGCCATTAGTGGTGGCAGGTGCTAGGACTCTGGGGCAGCAGACAACAGTTCTGCCGGGAGCCGATCTGCGAGCAGGCAGGGACATGGCGGAGGGGGGGACATGGAGTGGGGGCTGGAAGGCAGGGGCTGGGACCTGCTCCAGGCAGGGACGCGGGGTGGGGGAGACCCGCGGCGGCCGGGGCCCGATCCAGGCAGGGCCAGGGGAGAGACCCAGCTCCAAATATTGCTGGAGCAGGGCACCCGGCCCTGACTACTCCTGGAGCCCTAGCACTGCAAATGTATATAACCCGCCGCCTATGCCTGGGAGGGAGGGAAGGGGGGCGGAACTGGGTGGAAAGAGGCGGGGCAGGGCCTGGGGGGATGGGATTGAAGTGGGGGCAGGGCTTGGGACAAAGCCGAGGTCGAGCACTCCCTGGCACTTGGGAAAGTTGGCACCTGTGCCTGCACCTGTTTCTGGGAAGCTTTGTTATAACCCCTTCCCCTCATGCATGGGACATGAGAGTGCAACTGCTTTGGAAATCAACGGCCCAAGCACAACCCATTCAGTCAGCCTTTCCTGAGGCAGCTCTTTTGCCTTTGGGTGAAGCAGAGCCTAAGCATGCCTCTCTGTGGGACTGATGTGCGCAGATTAGTAATGATAGTGATGAGCCATCAGAGCATCGCTGTGCGATAAACTCACCCCTGGCGTAACCCCACTGACGTCAGACATTTGGTCCTGGGCGTTCACAGAGTTATCCTGCCCTGGTAGATTCTGCAGCTGTAAGCCACCTTGGCCAGGTTGCCCTTTTAAGTGCAAATGTGTTGTCAGTTGGATTCCTTCAGGCTGAGTAAAGGGTGATCGCACTAAGGCCTCCCTCAATTCTCACAAGTCCCTCTCCACGCTCCAGCAGCGTTGTTACTGCCAGGTTTCCCTGATTGCACCAGATGACTCCCCATCGCTCTACTGTTTCTAGTGCTGGAACCCTTCCCAGGGCCTCTTTCCAGGTTAAATGTGCTTGTTGAATTAAGTCAGCAAGCCAGAGTGAAGCTGGCAATCAGTCTCAGTTAGACTTGCCTGGATATAATTCCCATTTGCTCACAGAGCCATTGCCCAGAGCAGGTGAGCCTGTCAAGATCTCTCCAAGCCCCTATCTGTGCTGCTCCTGGAGGTGGTGGGAGGAGGGAGCTCAGGTTTCTCTGCTGAAATTCTCTTTCCTCCAACGGGTACTGTGGTGTCTGGGACTCTCTTACCCCTCTGCGTTGCGGTGATGAGACCGGACATAACGTCCTCATGTTCCTCTTGTGTTTTCTCAGGTCTGATTGTTCTGGCTGCCATCACGCCCGAGTCCTCCTTGGACTCCGGCCACGAAACCAACTCCTCAGAGCTAACCGATGTCTCAGAGATGGTCTCGGCCATGAAGCAGCACCAGAACGCCGCCTACTTCCTGGCCCAGCACATCAACAAAGAAAAGCTGCTCGCCAGGAAGGACCTTCCCTTCCGAATCCAGAGCTGTGCTGCCCAAGCTGTCCTCACCTCGCCATACCTTCTGGGGCGCCAGGAGCCAGGCCCTTCGCTGAAGCCAGCTTTCTCTAACCAGCCCCCCAGCCTCGCTTGCAGCAAGATTAAGCAGGAGCAGCAGCATGGAGAGCAGGGTTACACCTTGGCTGTCCAGCCAATGCACTCACCGCAGCTGAATGAGCAGAAGAACAGAGGCATGACAATGCCAGGCTCTGAATGCAAAGGCCCCAGCCACTCAAAAGCAGCCTTTGAGGTGTCACTGCACACTGCGACTGCCTCGAGCAGGGACCAGGTGCAGGATCTACGGGAGAAGATGCCCAAAGAGGTCCAGCTGAGCCCTAAACTAACCCTGGATCCTAAGGGTGGAGTGACCTTTTCAGCTGCTCAGCAGCAAGTGGTGAGCAGAAAAGGTTCCCCTGCCCAAGTGGCAGCCGTGGTGGCTAGTCCTCAAGCAGACAAGCAGGCCAGTGGGAGCAGCAGCTGTGTGCCTTCCAGTAGCAAGCATTTAAAATTTAAAGGGAGTCAGCCAGCTGTGGAGACCTTGTGTGACTGCCAACCACAGCCGCAAGGCGAAGCCTCTCTGAGCCCGAAAGAGCCTCATGGCAGTAGGGGCGACACTTTCCATCCCTCCCCTGTGGGTGGCGAAAGACTGCAGCCCAAGACTCTTCTTTCAAAGAGCTACCCGCAGAAAGTGAACGGAGACCCTGGAGGGAAGCCGGCAAGTGGGGAGCCAGGTCAAAAAGCAAAAGGCGACGCTGCTAACTCTGCCTATCAGAAACACATTAGTCCTGTGAGCCAAGGGGAGGAAATGCAGCATGAAAGTTGTGCCAAAAGCTTAAAAACAGAGGGTAGCAGTCTGCACTCTCCGTCCACCAGTGGTACTTCCAGGAGCACCAGTGAGGATCCCAAAGGGCAGATCCAGCTGGTGTCCAGATCTGAGGGCTTGCAAATTAGTACCGTGCCTTCCAAGAAAGCAGAAAAGGTCCTGGAGGTGACCCATCAGGACTCTGATGTTCCAGCTAAACCCAAAGCCCCAAAAGCCCATTTCAGGTTGAGGAAGCTGTTTTCTGCTACCTTCCCGACACGGCTGAAGAAGGAGATAGATGAGCGGCAGGCCCAGCTGCAGAAGGTGAAACAGTACGAGCTGGAATTCCTGGAAGAGCTGCTCAAGCCAAAGACCAAAGGTGACCTCCCACCACCGGAATACCTGCACCCTTCTGTGCCTGGGCGCTGCAGCTGTCAGCTGAAGAGCAGCCCTGTGCAGAAAGTCCCAGGGATGTCCAGGGAGCAGAGGCGCAGCTGCGACTGCAAGCGGATCTGTAGAGGGGTGAGACCGCACCCCAACCAGATAGCAGCACCAGAGCTGGAGAGGCAAGGGAAGGAGAAGGCCCCTGACAACCAGAAGCAGGCAGAAGCAGGTAGACTTACAAGCATGAGCAGCCCTTCTAAGAGCAGGCGGATACGATCCACAAGTTTAGAGTCCAGAGACTACCGGTCAGATCCAGAGAATGGCATGTCTTGTTTGACAACATGCACCTCCCGTGGAGAGTGCATGGGGGCACCACACTACAAGAAGCTGATGCGCCGCTACAGTGTCAGTGAAATAGACCAGACTGACCAAACATCTCTCTCCTCTGACATCTACCAGGACACCTATCCAGCCAAGCAGACAGGCTTGCAGAGTGAGGGTGATCCCGGGGCTCATAGCTCTGTGCCTAAGAGCAAGATCCAGGAATCCCCAAGAACAGGTGACCCATCTTATGTTCAAATAGCACAGGAGAAGAAGAACCAGAAGGGCCCGATGGCTTTCTCCATCCAGGAGGAGATGTACCCTAGTCACGCTGAGCTGCCAGAAGAAGACATGGAGGACAAGAAGTGCTGCTCCATCCGGTATTGCTTCTACTATAGGAAGTGCGATGTGGCAGATGACGGGAGTGAGAAAGATGAGCTCTCTTATTCCATCCCCATGCAGATCCTGCCAGGCATGAAGCTGGACAATCAGATGATCCCGGTAATGAGCAGGACCCTCCAGGTCCTGGATGCCACTGCCTGCAGCAGCCCTGAGGACAGCCAGACCCAAGAGATAGACTTAAGGACCTCCACGTTTGAGGGGAGCCTGGCTAAGGTCCATGCCCTTCGAGGCCATGCCTATGCATTGCCAGACGGGTTTCTGGCAGTGCAGCTGGACACTAACAAGCTCCTGACCATCCTAAGGCAGTGCGTGGTGAGCCCCGAAATTCGAGACTGCAAACCCTACATCTCTCACCTGGCCGAATACAAGCAAGAGCTTGCCCTGAAGTTCAAAGAATTCAGGGCCTCCTGCCGCAGGGTGGCAGCTGTGGACAAGAGCCCGACGCACATGCTCTCAGCAATCGCAAGCAGCTTCCAGGTGTTGAGCAGCCTCATCGAGACATTCGTGAAGCTAGTGTACATCGTGCGTTCTGAGTCCCAGCGCCAGGAGCTGCTGACCAAGGTGGAGGAGGTGGTGCGGAATTACACTTTCTTGCTGAGGGCGGCAGAGGAGTCGACAGCCAGAACGCTGAGTCACCACCAGACGGCGGAGCAGTCCCGCCAGTCAGCCACGGTTGGAACTGTTATGAGTACATTCACCCGCTCCTTGAAGACGCTGATCAATAAGTAAGCTGGCTACGGAACCGAATGAGCCAGTGTATTCCAAGCTGTGTGTCAGTGGTTCTTGTAGCGAGAGTGTGTCCATAGGTAAGGCCTGTTTGTAACGGGGCTGCAGGGGCAAAGTCATTCTTTACTTCTCTGTGGAGTGAATAGCTGCACTGGTGGAGTTCGAAGGAGAAATTTAAGTCTATAGTTAGCTGTTTGCCAGCCTGTAGATGGCTCCAGGCAGCTACTCTGCATGCTCTCCCATGCTGTCTTATCAGTGACCTTACCTGGGAGATGTAGCAATTCACTCCCCCTGCTAATTTGGTTCTGGGTCTCCCCTGTGCAGACAGCGGACACTTTTTACTTTAGCATGGTGCACTGGGCCAGTCTGTAAGTAGGAACCGAGCTGAACCCTCCAGCTTCACTTGGGTCTGAGTCTGCTTGGATCCAAGCCAGCGTCTTGCCATGTAAACAGCTCTTATGCCTCCAGAGACCCTCAGACTACAAGTGCTGCCCTCAGTTAGCAGCAGGATATAAAAGTCCCCAAGGCCACATTAGAGGGAGTGAAGTAGTCTCAAGGAGGGGGGAATCCTATAGACCTGATGCAGGGAGTTGGGTTCCCCTAGCAGATTTCAGAATGCCAGCCCAGATGGGCACGCACTTGCTCTGGTCACAGGCACTAACTAGTGCAATGTAGCAACCCAGGGTTACAACTTAATGCATCCAAGCAGGTCTTTTCTTTCTTGGCTGGATGGATATAGCTGAGTTACAGAACACCTGGGGAACCCAGCCTGTTCCATAATTAGCCCAGCCTGTGGCTTGTTATAGCAGTTAGGGGTAGACCTCCTTCACCCACCTCTCCAGTGCTGTGAAGGCTCAGTCCACAGCCCTGTGGGACGGTGTGTAATGTCCATTAGGGAGTGAGCAGCAGAGAATAAAAACCAACTGGCTTTCACCTATAGCATAAAGTTGGAATTCAACAGCTGTTCTGGAAGGGAGATACATAGGCTCCACCTCTTGAGCCAGTCATTCCCACCTGCCTGCTGATCGAGGTGGGGAGATCCTGGGAACTCTCTCTTACTATGCCACTGGATCGATTGCCAAGAGAAGTCGTTTTTAGCATTTTGGGGGTTTTTTTCTTCCAGACGTGTGGTGAAATGGTGCCTACTTGCTTTCCATCATCCTCAACACGCCCCCAAACCTAGCATCCGTTGCTAACAAATCAGAGCACCTTAACTGGTGTGTCAGTGCACCTCCCTCTCCTCCAAAACAGAGTCGAGGGGAAACCCCAGGTCTCTGCATCCACCCTAATCACCTCACCCACTCTGCCTCATGCCCACATGAGAACAGGCCATGGTGGAATCCCTGTGTTGTTGTGTTTTAGAGCATATGCATCCAAGTCTAAAAGAAAGAGAAATTAGATTGGCTAGTGAAGGCAGGTGTCGGAACGGAGATGCACACTCACTTGTAGAGTGTAAAGAGATGATTAGGGATCTCAATCCAATGGATCACCTCCTATCGCTATTTTTATATGAGACACATACATTTGAAATCTCTTGTTTTCCATACAAGTTATGGAAATGCACAATGTGCTTTTAACACGTGTCCTTTATGTAGTGCAATAATGTTCCCTGGCCCACAGCTTCAACCAGCCTTTGGCCATTGTCATCAGCAAAGAACGGAGGATCTCAGTATATGGACAGAGCACCTCTTGCCACCGGCATGTAGCAAAATATGCAGTGGAATAGCCAAAGCAGAGTTCAGTCCATGGCAGGCGATGCCTATTACAGTCCTGAAGGCCAACAGGAGGCTGTCCCCATCCATTATCTACTAAGAAACGGAGAGTTTCCTTGAGCTCCCCACCATGCCTATATCATTCCTCCATAAATCTCTCAGCCTAATAGAGAGGAGACTTTTTTATTGTCTGTATATAGTATATATAAATAAATAATATATATATATATATATATAAATATATATATATAAAATTATATATATGCAAATTTATGTCTTGTTTTACAAACAAAGATTAAATATATTAATCTTAATATCCAAACTCGTACTTTGTGTCTGTTTTTAGGACTGTGATTATGTATTATTATTATTCACACAGCGCTGTTTGCAAACATCAAAGCCTACATCCCCACCACCGAAAGACAACGACCTCTGGAGGGAAAGCAGTAGCCATTTACAACACAGAGCACCACACTACACACTGGTTTTTAGGGTCAGGAAATGAAGGAAATCAAGCAAGTGAATGAGGAAGGAGATAGTAATGACATACCCAAATTGGAATTTAATTAGCACACTGGAATTAACACCATTATGAAAGGTATCAAGGGCTCTTTAATAGCCACCGATGGTCAGGACCTTGATTTTATGTCTCATCTGAAAGACGCCACCTGTCCAACAACACAGGTGCCTCTAATACTCTGATAGGTCACTGATCAGTTCTGACTCAGAGGGAAGAGCACTGTCTATTGGATCGTTTTAACGACTATTGGAAAAGACATTAGTGCTAACTGCAGCAGATATGGTGTAAGTGACCGCTGCATAGAAAGGTCAGCTCTTCTCCAGCTGTGTTTTTTTTTTTTTATTTTATTGTAGCTAAGCATAACAGTTATACTAGAAAACATAGTTAGCGGCACATTCAAAGGGACTCCATCAAGTGCTTCCTCAAAGCACTTTTTAATTGTTGGTTTTTAACCTCCCAGTGTTTTTCATGGAAGCTTGAAAATGCCATTTATTTCCCACTAGAAAGCCTTTTCCATGACTAACAGTGGACAAACTCAGAAGTCCGAAGTGCAGACAATGCGATGGTTATTGGGGTTAGTTTCCAAGCAAGCATATTTCGAAGCCCTTCACAGCAGTCAATCTTATCTCTATATGCCGATAGGTCCCCAGTGTTCCGTTTCCATCTCTGATGCTGCAGAGCGTTTACCCTGTGTCCCCCTTCCCAGCTCTGATGCCGCAGAGCCTTGCCTGTGTCCCTGTTCCCCATTCCCTGTTCCCGTTTCCCCCCCTTAGCAAACATGATTCCAATTTCCCTTCCTCCCACTTCCGGTTTGACCCCAGTTAATATAGTAATACTCTCAGCTATACATTAACCAGTCATTTTACTAAAATGTAACTAACCAATTCTAACATATAGTAACATAATTTTTTAACCAATTATATCCCACTACCCTAATTAACTTACACCTAGCAAAATTAATTATACAGCAGACAAACAATTAAAGAACCAGACAAATTAACAATAAAAAAGTGGGGGCCATAAAAATAAAACAGTACAGAAATACAGAAACAATACCATTGATAAGTGATTTCTTGCCAGACGTGGCTATCAAACTATATTTTCTTTACCCATCTTAAGAACTGTTTCTTTATCTGGTGTTGATGGGCACTATCAGGACAGGATCGTCTTCCTAACAGCCCGATAGCAAATTATTTGAATATAACTGGTTTAAAATGTAAAGATGTGACCATACACTTCCCAGTTTATGGCTGCTGCTTAGCCAAAGGCCTTAGCCTAAGAACAAGGCCTCAGACTATCCTAGTAAAAAAAGGGCCCATACACAGGTGGACTGTAATTTTGATTCCTTGTTTTTATACCTCTATAATTAGCTAAGTGATAAAAAAATACATGAGTTCTTAAAGTATAGGCCTTTACAGGCAGGCCTGAATATCTGTATTCTAACATACACCAGTGCAAATCCAGCATAACTTAATGGAGTTCAGATTTACACCGCTGTAACTGAGAGCAGAATGCGGGTCAAAGGGGATCAGGCTAGATTTCAAGTATCAGAGGGGTAGCCGTGTTAGTCTGGATCTGTAAAAGCAGCAAAGAGTCCTGTGGCACCTTATAGACTAAGAGACGTATTGGAGCATGAGCTTTCGTGGGTGAATACCCACTTCGTCGGATGCATGGCTAGATTTGACTCACTGATTTTCTTTACAAAAGAAGGGGCATTGTGGTTGAATGCACTCAGCACAGGGTTGAAAACATGAAACTTCTGACTTAACCCTAGTGGCTGTGATAGTGGGGAAGAGAGGAGCTATCCTAAAAAAAATCCCTACGAATAAATTTGAGTCAAGAATGCTGGGAGAGAACAACTGGGCAAGCCACTAAAATTCTCTTTAAAACTTATGGGCAGTTCACTCCCAAAACTGGCTACCCCGTAGAAACCCAGTTTTAGGAAGGTCTCTCAGGGTACCAGAAACCTAGTTAAAAATCAGAAGTTCACAACATTATGGAAATGCACAATAAGCCACGTAGTCAACATGCAGCAGCATGAATTCATGTATTTAAAGTGCATATAATTGAGTTGTTAATACTGAGTGCAATTCAGTTACAATAAGAGATGGTCTATTACACGCTATTGCACCTGCTCACAGAGATGACAGAAAAAACAGCATTCAGCAACACATGAAAATACATCCTTGGCATGAAAATACATCCTTGATTAGATGCCTGGTGGTAACTGAGGGCTGATTTACACTTAAAAATTAGTTTCACATAGCTCCATTGCTCAGGGCTGTGAAAAACTTTGCACCCTGAGCAACATCGTTAGATTGACCTCACCCGCGGTGTAGATACTGCTAGATCGATGGAAGAATTCTTCCATCTATCCACCTATCACCTCTTAGAGAGATGGATTAACTACATTGACAGGGAACCCCCTTCCATCAATATAGGCAGTATCTATGCTATGACACTACAGGCTTGA
>NC_133776.1:66541813-66574574 GCF_003597395.2 Chelonoidis abingdonii
GGATCGGATTGTTTATATGGAGAGAGACTCTTATGTCTTTTAATGAAGTAAACACCAAGGCAATTGTGTGATGTGGGAGACTCCACCTTCCCAGATATTAGATGAGGGCAAGTGCTGGCAGAATAATAGGGCTCAGATTTTTCTGGATGGATATGAGATGATTTCTCACCAAGTAGTTAAGAACCAACAAGAGGGACTGCCATTTTAGATTTTGGTTTGGTGGAGCAGGTGAGGACCTCTAGAGAAATGGTGTAGGGGACACCTTTGGTTCGAGTGATCCGATGAAACTAAGTCAGTTCAAACTAGATGAAGGATATAACAAATAATCTGGGTTAGTGAGTTTATGACTCAAAATCGACCGACTTTAAGAGTTAAGAAAAATTAGTCAGGGAAGTGGATTGGACCTGAGCAGTAACTTGTGGATCAAATGCAGAGGAGGCCTGGGGATACTTTAAGTGTGTCTAAGCTGCAGAAACTACGAAAGCCTGCGATCCAAGCAAAACAGGGAAAAAAAACATAGGCAGGATTGTTAGACTTAGAGCTGGATGAGCAGCACAGCTCTAAGAGGTGGTTAAGAAAAAAAAGCAGAGGTAGAAAGCTAACAAGGTGGAAAGAAAAAGGGTGGGATAAGCAAGGGAACTACCTTAGTGAGTCATAATTTTGCGGTCTGTAGCACACCCCAAGCACTATCTCAGGGGAGGCTCTAGTAGCTTTCTTACCCAGTGTGATCTTTGCCCAGACAGACTCTGTCTTGTCCATTCCTTCACTTCTTATTTCTGCAGGCCAAGAGACAAAGACATTTCAGATTATGTGGACCTCCATGTAATCAGGTTTAATAAACTAGGAGGTTTACAATAAATATTTTCAGATCATCTGTGGGTTGGCAGTAATTTAATGATTAACCTCCAAAGGTTAATAACCACAGCCAGATCCAGGCACTATTTCTCTCTTCCCAGTACCAAACACAACTGAATAAGTAGCCCAGTGGATTTCAAAGGCACTGTGGCCCAAGTCCTCAGCAGCATTTAGGGTCTGGTCCTGTCTCTGCCTTAAAACCATATTAGCTTCAGACGGATCTCACTCCTCTGAATCCAGGCTCCTGCTCATGTTGCCAATGCACAGGCTACCTGAGGGGAAGCTGATGAGCAACTGCTTTGGAAGTAACTGATATTTTGTTGCAGCCTGACACACACTGGGGGAAGTGTCTAGGATTTTTCTCCTTAAAATTCACTTAATTGTTATCCCATAGAGCTCCACCAGTGGTAGCAATAGTTAAAGCACGGGGTAGACTGGCTTCTGGCATCGCAGCCAGTTTATCTCAGTTAAGCACAGTTCTAGGCATCATGGCAGTTAAGACACTCATGGGTAATGGAGCCTTTCTAGCTAGTACTCGCACTTACTATTGCTGATAGAGCTTCACCATGCCAGTGAAATGGTGGGTGATTTCCCCCTAAAGGCTAGTGTAGATGGACCTAAAGAATTATGGGTCAGATTCTGTCTTTGGGCTATGCATACTCCTGAAAATCCTATCCAAAAGGCCAACAAGGAGTTCGGTGCCACCTTAAAGACTAACAGATTTATTTGGGCATAAGCTTTTGTGGGTAAAAAAACCCACTTCTTCAGATGTAGATCCATCCAAAAGGGAAACCGATGGAAATGATAACGCCACAAACTCTGTGTAAGGGGAGTTCTAAGGTGGGGTTTATAAATCAGAGTCATGGTCTGCCTGCTCTAGTGTATACCTGATGTACCCTTCTGCAGACTACTAGTGTCTGTGGTGGGAGTAACTGGGCAGGGGCTAGCTGCAGGCCACAGTACGGACATAAAAGAATACTGCTTCTGCATGCAGAAGGAGAGAAAGATAACAGCTAGAAATTAACCCACAGCTAAAGCAAAATGGTTCAGAGATAGAAACAAACCTAAGCTTCCAACTATTACAATGAAACTGGCAGTCTAAAAACTATTTAAAAACTGTATAGTATTCTGTAAAAGGCCCAAATCAAAAGACTGAGAGCAGAGAGGGTTTTTTTAAAAAAATGCCTTTCTAACAAAGGCTGACAGAAAAAGCAATAACGTAGCTGATTTAGCCATGTCAGACACATCTTTCTAGGTGGAGTTAGCACTTCTGAAAGTTGCAAGATTAACAGCTCTGGCTATTGGAGTCCTGTTTGTCCACAGAGCAAGTAGAGGAGTATTGAGGTCAGCAGTGTAAGCTTCTCTGCAGTATATTACCAATGTGCCTCAACCCTGATCTGGACGGGTTATCTTTATGGGAGCAAGAGGAGTTCAGAGACTCAACGGCCCATTCAATCTTTCCCTCTCTGCTGAGACCAAAAAGGAGACCAATTCAAGACAATTATTGTGGTGGTTTTTGTGATGTGGACACAAGTCTGCCAGAGAGTTGGAAGACCCCAGCTCATTTCACTTGGGCCACCAAACAGCCATGGTCATGACTTTTCTTTATTACCAATCTGGGCAAAACTAGAACAAGTAAACTAAAGCACTTTGTTCCTCTTTACCAAGTCCCTGATCCATCTGATCCATCTAATCCCCTCACTTTCATGTATATCATAGGTATGCTGTAAATTGCTGCAGTAACATCTGAGTGCTAGACATCATGATCAGTATGATGCCCCATTTTTCATTTTCAGCCTGTCTTGAAAGTGTAGGGATTAACATCTTTTTAATCCTAGCTGGAACATAGGTTTAATGAAACAGAGCTAGAGGCCTTCACAAAATGGGATTTCCTGTTCCCAATATTGCCAATCCTGAATGTTCAAAAAAATCATGAGACGGGCTTTAAAACCATGAGATTATGTAAACATAATAGATTTGGTGTTCTTTTTCTTTCTTGTCATCTTTTTGAGCCTTTACAGTGCACTGGGGTCACATTTTGAAGCTTCCTCCAGCGCCACGAGAGCTAGACACTCACCTTTTCTGTAAGAACGAAGGCTGAAATCATCACATATCCACTTGACTCCAGGAGCTGTGGCTTTAAGGAAAACAATGACCAAGAACAAAATCATGAGAGTTGGCAACACTGCGTTCCTAATGGGACAGCAATAGAGATTTGGCCAGAATAGTTGGAAGGAATGTGGCTGACCTCTAAAGAAATACAGGGAATTTTTCTAACTAAATTCTCAACCTTCAGAGAAAAGCATCATTAACCCTTTGTTAATTGCAGCACTTTGTTATTTCCAAATAGACAACTGGGATGAGTAAGGAGTACAGGATTGGGCCCACAGTTTGAAAATGGTTCCCTTTGGATTGGTCTTTATTTCTTGCATGTATTTATACTGTTAAATACTTAGTGAGACTTTTACCACAAACCTATCTTAATCTGCATGGTTTAATAACACAGAGATTGAAAAACTCCCAAGAAGTTAATTATGCTAATATGTAGGAAGAAAAGCAGTCACCCAAATAACAAAAACAGAAATCAAATTAAACAGCCTGTTAGCATTAGACCCACAGGGGTTTTAAAGTGGATCAAGAAGTTAGAGACAATACTGCAGGTTAGGAGGGAGCACCAGCAACAAATCTGATTTTTTAAAAACAAGTCTCAGGATATGGCCAAGGGCAACCTACTGGAAAATAAATAGCCAAAAGTGTTAATGAAATTTTCAGGAAAAGTGGAAGGAATTCCATTTATGGGGATAATTTTTCTTCACTACACAATATACATGTTAGGGTCCATCACATTGACTGTCCCTTGGAATTCTGTGAATGCTTCTATTCTTTAAAAAAGTTGACAGATTCATACAAAGAAAAGACTAAGGACTTGTCTTCACTACTCATACTTTGCCAGTATAGCAATGGCAGCAGAGCCCTCTAATGTACACAGAGCATAAGCAATCAGAAGGATTTTCTGCCGGCACAGCTACACCTCCCCAAAGGACATCAGCTGTGCTAACAGAATCACTCTCTAGTTGCAGCTACACTGCGGGGAGAACACATGCAAAACCATGTTGACTTCTCCACGTAACTTTTTAGTGTAGACCAGACCTGACTAAGCCTGAGAGAAACAACAGAAAACATCATGGAATAAAGGGCAAAGTGATCCAAGCGCTATCAGCCTAGGCAGGAAAGATGTGGAAGAACAGAGAGCAACTGGCATTTCCTGCAGTGAAATGTGTGAACAGAATAATGGTTAAGGCTGGAAAAAAAATTGCAGGCTGGAATTTTGTCGTGAAACTGCAACTTTTAACAACACACAGCAACTTTTTATAATTGCCGGAAACCTGAGTGGTGCTGCTGTAACCTTTGGGTGGGCTAGAGTTCACGTCATTTCCCATCTCCAGTGCCTTAAAAAAAAAACAACAAAAAACAACTCCCATAGAAAGTATCTGGAGACCCAGAGTTCAGACTCTAAAGATTTTCAGCAGGAACTGCACTGGAATATCTTAGTGGTTTGAGCATTTGCCTGCTAAATCCAGGGTTGTAAATTCAATCCTTGAGGGGGGCCACTTGGAGATCTGGGGCAAAATCAGTACTTGGTCCTGCTAGTGAAGGCAGGGGGCTGGATCTAATGACCTTTCAGCACCCCTTCCAGTTCTATGAGATAGGTATATCTCCATATATTATATTATTTGCTTGTAGGAATCTTCAGCTGGAATCCATGCAGACTCTTCCTCTTCTGAAATCACTGCTAGCCAGTCAGCTAACTCATTAACCAAACATTCAGTTAAGTGTATAGATTTACATAAAACCCTGCTGCAAAACACTTCAGAGTTAGGAACAACAGCCTGCTTTCTGCTCCTGGGCTCAGCTTCTCCCAACTCACACATAGGGTGACCAGATGTCCCAATTTTATAGGGACAGTCCTGATTTTTGGGTCTTTTTCTTATATAGGCTCCTATTCCCCTCCCCCCCCCTCCCGATTTTTCACATTTGCTGCAGCTGCCCTGACTGCTTGCCCTCATAGAGTCTGATAGAGTCTCGTCCCAGCAACAGGGAACCTATTGGTGCATAACCAAAACTACCACACCCATTTTCAGAAGCTTCTGTACGTGGAGTACTTAATCTGCCTAGCAACAATCACCCAGACACAACTCACTCCTACCTCCCCAGCAATAGGTCTCTTAAAGAGATATTGCCCTATTAAGTACATGGGTTATACTGCGACCCCATGCACCAGGTTGCAACACCACTCATTCAAATTTGGCACAGCTGCCCCTCCAACATGTTTGCCTTTGAGAGAGGATGCACCATCTCTTCCGTGCTGCTGCCATGCTTTATCAGGTAGCCTGCATGGCTTTGAAGAAAGTGTTGGCACTTATGAGTGGGTGTGCACTCAAGGCTGGTGCCCTTTGTTGGGGTACCCAAAGAAGCTCCTCATTCTTTGGGAAAAAGGGTGGAGGAAGCCTGAGACAAGAACCCCCCCAGAAGCGTGTCTGCCTAATGCCATGATGTCTGACACCTGTTCTTATTGTTTTGTTTATTTTTTATGGTACTAGAACTGACCACACCAAAACTGCAATTTCAACAAACTGTGGCTGCAACTTTTGAACCAAAAAAAATCACAATTTTCCTATAGCCTTAAGAATGTTGCAAAAATTGTCCAAAACTTATTACTGTCAGCATTTAGTCCCAATGAGCCTTTCAAATTAACACACTGAAGTGCACTTAGGACTGGGTAATTGGTCTCAAATATTGACAATAATACATCAATACTGAGAAAGAGTGACAGGACAATAGAGCTCCCATCTTTCCTACAGCCATTGCTGTAGCCATTGCCAGGCATGCATTTGCACCACAAAGGCTAGCAACTTTTTTTTTTTTTTTTTTTAAATATAAACTGAGTTGCTGTGGAAAGCATAACAAATCACCAAGAAACCCTAAATTTGTGGGATCTGCTACCTTCCACTGGGCCTGGCACTGAATCACAGTCCCTGACAAATTCCACCATGGTGATAAGGTAGGGAGATGTAATTTTCCTGAAACATCATGCCTTAGATAAGTCCCATCAGCCCGTTGTGGTAAAACTTTCACTAACCCCAACCTACCTGATTTCTGGCCTGGAGCCTAGCTGGGGTGATGGCAGGGGGCTTCACCCTGCACTAATGGGAATGCCACTTTGTATTTCCAGATACAGTTTGAGGGCTGTGCTGTGTCAAAACGTGGTCAGAGCAACTGCTGTAAAGCCTGATCATCTCGTGAACTAGTAGAGCCAGAAACTAATGTCCTGTTACACCAAACGTTCTCACAGTATGAACCACCTCTTGATGGAGAGACTGCTGGAGGGCCCACCTCTATCACTGCATAAAGCTCTTGCCCACTCAGTCACCATCACTCAGGCCTCCTTCCTCCTGCTGGCCATGGCCTATCATCCCAGTCCTCTCACTCTCTATTGTTCAGGCCTCCTACCTCACTGCCCTCCCACCTGCCATGGCCAGTGTCCCTGACCTCTATCGTCCAGGTCTCCTACTCCACTGCCCTCCTGCCTGCCATGACTAGTGTGCCTATCCTCTATCGTCCTGGCCTCCTACCCCACTGCCCTCCTATCTGCCATAATTAGTGTCCCAGGCCTTTTGCCCTATATTTCCTGGGCCTACTACCCCTACTGCCCTCCCACCTGGCTCATCATCCTATAAGAATATAAGGATGGCCATACTGAGTCAGACCAATGGTCCATCTAATGTAGTATCCTGTCTTCTGACAGTGGCCAATGCCAGGTGCCCCAGAGGGAATAAACAGAACAGGGCAATTATCAAATGATCCATTTACTTTCATCCAATCACAGCTTCTGGCAGTCAGAGGCCTAGGGACACCCAGATTATAGGGTTGTGTCCCTGAACATCTTGGCTAATAGCCATTGACGGACCTATACTCCATGGACTTATCTAATTAATTTTTTAACCCAGTTATACTTCTGGTTTTCACAGCATCCTCTAGTAATGAGTGCCACATATGGCACAAATGACTATACATTGGGTGAAGAAATACTTCCTAATGTTTGGTTTAAACCTACTGCCTGATCTTTTATTAGGTGACTCTGGTTCATGAGTTACACTTCCTTGTTCTCCAAACCAGTCATGATTTTATACACACCTCCTTCACTGTCTCTTTTCCAAGCTGAACAGTCCCTGTCTCTTTAACTTCTCCTCATATGGCAGCTGTCCCATACCCCTAACCATTTTTGTTTCTTGTCTTTGGGCTTTTTTCAATTCTAATTTTGTTTTTTTAGATGAGGTGACCAGCTCTGCAGGCAGTGTTAAAAGTGTGGGCATACCATCTTCAATTTATACAGTGGCATTATGATATTGTCTATCTTATTATCTATCCCTTTTCTAATGGTTCCTAATGCTCTGTTACCTTTCTTGACTGGTGCTGCACACTGAGACAGTGTTTTCAGAAAACTGGCTACGACGGTGCCAAGGTCCCTCTCTTGGGTGGTGACAGGCTACAGCTAACCCAGACCCCACCAGTGTCCCTGCAGCCAGGGTTAGGCGCTCCAGTGTATATTACTTTGCATTGCCCACCGTCCCGCACTCTTATCACGCGGGCCTCTAATCCTTCCCCGGCCCACAAACGCAGCGCAACGCTAGCGGGGCGCCACACACCCTGGACTGGCCCACGAGGGCAGCGTAACCTGCCCGCCCCCATCACATGGAGAACTTCCGATCCAGCCCATACCCCGGCCGCCTGCGAGTTTGGTGAGAAGTTCCTCCCACCGCCACCTCACTGCCCAATAGCAGGCAAGGCCAGCTCTACCCCCAACCAATCCCCATCCACGCCCTCACCCCACCCCTGAGGGAGCCGACACGCCTCAAGCCGCAAGCATACGCACCCGGCGGCGGCGTTGACTAGCCTCTAACCCCGCCCCTTCCCCTTCAGTTGCCACGCGCCCCCGTGCCGTAGCCATCCCATTAGCAACCACCGCTGTCGCCTCGGCTGCTGTTTAGCACGAGAAAGGTAAGGGGTGGGAAGCCGCCCGCACCGTACCACCCGTCAGACCCCGGCGCGTGCTTTAGCCCCACCCACTTTTACTGCTGGCCAATTTGGCTCCTGGAAGGTCGTTTTGACTACGCCCCTTCGCGCCAGCCGACCAATAAGAGCCGGGTACGGGCGGGAGGGGGGGCTGGTGGTCGCCGGGGAAGTTATAAAGGGAGGTGCGGCTGGCGGGAAGGGGAAGATGGCGGAGTAGACACGCGTTACTCTCTTGTGCTGTCCTGTCAGCACCCCTGTGGGGAGCGGCGACTGGAGCACAGATCCCAACCTGGCCCCGCTGTGAGGCGGAGGGAGGAGGAGGCCGCCGCCGCCGCCGCGATGCCCAACATCAAGATCTTCAGCGGGAGCTCGCACCAAGACCTGTCCCAGAAAATCGCCGACCGCCTGGGCCTGGAGCTCGGCAAGGTGGTGACCAAGAAGTTCAGCAACCAGGAGACATGGTAAGAGGGGTCTGGGGAAGACTGCAACTCCCGGCATGCCACGCCGCACACCGCTGCCGAGGGCTGCGCGGCCGCCGCGCGGGGTCTGCTGGGAATTGTATTGCTTTGCGGCGATTCCCGGTCTCGGCAAATGGAGTCCGGCCTGGCAGGGTGCTCCAGCTCCCAGACCCGCTCCTACTGCTGGGGGTAGGGGGCTGGGCGAGGGGCCAGCGATATTCGGAAGTTTCTGGGCTGCTGGGGTAGGAGTCCCAGTGCCTTGTGGGAGGCGAAGATGCCCTGGTAGCGTGCGGTGGGAGGGGCCTGTATTCTTGGGACATGTGCTCTGCTGGCTGAGAGCAAAAGGCTCCGCCGTGGCCGTCTGTATGGTCTGCTTCAAAACAACATGTCTGGCCTTCTTCGGGCTTCGTTTCCTAGAGTGTGAGTGTTGTAGCTCACTCTGCCTGAGTCTGCAGACAGCGCTCCAGTATCTCAGCTGCTGCGGGCCAAGGATCAGGGTAACATTCTGCTGCTTGGGAAAGCCCTGAGCACTAAGCAGTTCCCAGGGGGAAGTGAACACAGAGTGGAAACGCTGACAGGTTGCTCTTTCGAAGGACTTCGGTGTGTGGACGCGCTTGAGTCTTAACTAAGGAAGCCACAGAAGAATAGATTTAATTTGCAGAAGATAAAGTTTGACAATTGTGGAGTATTTTGTGTAATTAGACAGCTCTTGGATGGAGGTGCAGGTGTTAGATAGTGGACCAGCACTATTCACTGCTGTTCTTGCCCCTCCTATGGCTTTCACTGAAAAACCGGAGTGGCTGATGCCATATTATACTATGGGAACATATTTTATCATAGACTACATACACTTAAACTTACCTTTACAGCAAGAGGGGTGTGTTAGATACAGAGAGAGTATACTTAGATTTCCAGAAAGCCTTTGACAAGGTCCCTCACCAAAGGCTCTTATCCGAAGTAAGCTGTGATAGGATAAGAGGGAAGGTCCTTTTATGTATTAGTAAGATAGGAACAAAAGGGTAAGAATAAATGGTCAGTTTTCAGGCTGGAGAGAGGTAAATAATGGTGATTAAGGTATGAGGAGAGATTAATAAGACTGGGACTTTTCAGCTTGGAAAAGAGACAACTAAGGGGAGATATGATAGAGCTCTATAAAATCATGACTGGTGTGGAGAAAGTAACCAAGGAAGTGTTATTTACTCCACATAACACAAGAACTAGGGGTGACCAAATGAAATTAATAGGCAGTAGGTTTAAAACAAACAAAAGGAGGTATTTTTTTCATACAACACACAGTTAACCTGTGGAACTCCTTGCCACAGGATGTTGTGAAGGCCAAGACCATAACAAGGTTTAAAAAAGAACTCAGTAAGTTCATGGAGGCTGGGTCCATCAATGGCTATTAGCCAGGATTGGCAGGCATGGTATTCCTAAAAGCTGGGTACAAGTGACGGGATGGATCACTTGATAATTACATGTTCTGTTCATTCCCTCTGGAGCACCTGGCATCAGCCAATGTCGGAAGATAGGATACTGACCTAGATGGACCTTTGGTCTGATCCTGTATGGCCGTTCTTATGTGATTCCCCTGCTTGTGTACATGTACTCAAGCTAATGTGACTAAATAGCAGTGTGTGGTTGCGGGAGCATGGGTCATGGCAGTAGTGGTTTGTCTTAGCTGTGCCATGTACAAACCCACCTGAAACCTGATACCCACTTGTCATGGCTAAACTGTGGAAGAGCTCTGTGTAGCTTTCAAGCTGGTCATACTTCCCAGCAGAAATTGGTTCAGTAAAAGATATTACCTCATTCACCTTATCTCTCCCCTAGGGCATCTTGATACTCTGTCTGGGTTTTTCCATGCAGTAATCTGAATACTAGGTGTTTGGTCAGTAGTTTTTATTTTTTAATGGTGTCCTGTCTCATAACTATTGCTCTGCCAAGCTTCTAGAAAAACTGTAAACAGCACTGTAGGAGCCACAATACAGTAGCTAAGTAGCATTAAATAAATATTGCTTTTACTTCTAAGTACAGTAAAGATCCTTGTTATCAAAGACTAGACTATAAATATTCAAAACTTGAAACTTAGGCTAGAGAATGATTTTCCATATGAAAATCCATATGATTTTCCATTAGGGTGTGGCTAGTACATCCAATCACACAGAAGAGCATTTTCTGAAAGCTTGATACAATTACCACTGAAAAGGTCAATGTTGATATTTAAAGGCTTATTGTGATCACTTAGCAGCCCATGAAGGCAACTTGAGGCTTTCATCTGTCTTGTGCTATATCTTTTAGTGTCTCTGCAAACTGTGAACTGCTTTCCCTGATTGCAGACAAGATAGTGAACTTTTGATTGCTGTGGTGGTGTTCCAGGATATTAGAAAGACAAGGAGGGTGAGGTAATATCTGTTTTTGGACCAACTTCTGTTGGTGAAAGAAACAAGCTGTCAAGCTTACACAGAGCTCTTCAGGTCACTGTAAGCTCAAAGGCTTGCCTCTTTCACCAGATGAAGTTGGTATGATAAGGTATTACCTCACCCACCTTGTTTCTGTAGGTCATTTTTGAGTTTAGTGTTTATGTAGATAACTAAAATATTCTGGGAATTCCCAGGCACTATGAATCTATAACTTTTTCCACACCTCTACAATCTTTTATTGTTTATCATTCTTAATCTTTTTCAAAAACCGCAAATGTAAGTTCAGGGGAGCCATGGATCTAACATGCAGTTATAAAAGTGCACTGCTTCTGAACAATATAAAATGGATGTGTCTTCACAGAATATGAATCGTGTGTTCACAGAACACAACATTACTATATGTGCTCACCTACTACATACACGAACAGGAGTAAAGGGTTACCTGAAAGGTTCCTGTTATAAGGGCTTCAGAAGTAGGAGTCTTGTAAATGTTTTCTAGGCTGTATATGAGAATGGAGTGCACACACATCAGGAAAAACAGTACATATGTTGTCATTGCATGAATACGTGCTGTGAGAACCCAACAGGACTTAGATAAAACTTGTCAAAGGAGGGGGTTTTGTTTACTGAACTATGGCTTGTATCATTACACCAACTTCACAGCCGTGTATCAAGTGCTTTTATCCTTCCAACTGACTGGTCAAGTTCTTAATGTTAGCAGATAATGCTGACTGTACAAGAATAGCACAGATGTTCTTTCCTCCCCATCAGTCACTAGGGTGTTTACCTGGAGAGATGAGGTTGGCTTCCTAATCAGTGCTGCTTGGGCTTTAACAAAAGAGCAGCTGATCCTGATTTTATAGCCCACAGCAACAAATATAAGAGGAGACAAGAAGTTGGGAAATGTGTGAGGGAAGAGAATGGGCTGGTTAATTCTTTGTATGAAAATCTGGGTATACAACAAGACTGCATCTAAAATTAAACTGACCTCAGCTTGAGTCGCATAATCTCTTACAGCCACTTGCCAGTTAGTAATAACCAAGGTCTCTGGCTGTAGTCCAAAGTGAAGCTGCCTCCAAAATGTTGGTGTATGTAGTACAGATGAGGGAAAAGTTGCCCCATTTCTTCCTCCGTGGATTCTGGGCTTTCTGGCTATTTCCGATGTTGCTGGCTTGTCCTCTCAACTGAAACATTTTGGAGCACTCTGTTGCTACATAAGGCTTTACACAGCACTTCCTCAGACTTCATAGAAGCCACTGCCTCATCTCCCCTCCTCTGCTCCTGGGGCAGGCCTCTCTGTACATGTTTCTAAAGCTGTCTGGCCATTTGCTGCTGGCACCAGGACCTCTAGCGTATATTCAAAATCCCTTCACCAGGGATTACTGTGAATTATATCTATGAAGACATTAACCCTGAATACTTTCTCAAAACAGGATGTTGAAGAGTTCTCTGTTCACATCAGTAAATCACTCTTAAATGTTAGACTTATAATGTTTTCGGTGCCTTGTGGGCTCTTCTAAAAATCTGGGTCAAGGCTTGCTTTGCTGATGTGCCATCACTTTTTCCTTTTTTAAAAGAAGCCTTGTATGAGTGAAATTGTGTTCAATGGTTCCACTGTGTGACTTGGAGGAGCTTAAGCACTCTTCAAGGGGTGTGAGTACATTACATAGAGATCTACAAGCATGGCTACACTCGAAACTCCAAAGTGCTTGGAAGTGCGAGTGTGGTTGTGGCACCAGCGCTGGGGGAGAGAGCTCTCCTAGCGCTGCAGGTACTCCAGCTCCTAGAGGGGATTGCTCCGAGCTCTGGGTCACTGTCTACGCTGGTGCTTTACAGCAGCTGTAACTTTCTGCACTCGGGGGGGGGGGGGGGGAGGTATTTTCACACCCCTGAGGGAGAAAGTTGCAGCGCTGTAAAGTGCCACTGTAGCTATAGCCTAAAATAGAGGCTGTATGGTTTTTGCTTTCCCAGCTGAATCAGTATATTTAATCAAAATGAGCAATGTAAAATACAGTAGATTCTGCCTATTAGCAGACCTTTGGCAATGTTTTGCTGGCAGTGATTGTCCAGCTATTGCTAATAAGCAGAAGGCAGGTTTGCAGGCCTCCAGGAAGGAAGTGCTGGGATGATTTCTCTGGTTGCAGCCCTACAAACCTGCCTGTCGGGAGGGGAAATGCAGCCTTAGATACTGGGGCTTTCTTTGGGGAGCAGGGTGTTGGGGGCTTCCTTCTCTGGGTGCTGTCCTCTGGCGTGCCATACCCTGGAGAGCTCTTGGAGAGGTACCATACAGCTCCAGCATTGGGGTTCAGCTCCCCTCCCTACTACTGCCCTGCCTGCAGCCTCCCCTCCTAGTGCAGCCCAAAGCCAGTTACCTCTTGTGCAGTCCCTCTGCAGGCAGGTTTGTGGGGCTGCAGCTAGGGAAGGTGTGTCCCAGCACTTCCCTCCCTGGCTGCAGCCTTGCAAACCTGCCATCAGGTGGAGCTTTTTTCCCAAAAAGTGTTAAGTGGCATACGGTTGCCAATATCTGAATTCCATTAATATTAAATATTAAGGGATGGGATTTGTTCCCAGAAAAATGTTGCTATTAACTGGAAGTTATTAATACTGTATCTGGGTTGCTGTTAAGCAAAATGTACTGTACTATTACTGAACAAATAAGTAACTGCCTTTCTGTTGGGTCTTGTTGATCGGTTACTAAGCTGCATGGAAATTACTGATGTAGGCTGTTTTGCTGTTACCAAATTGTATTTGTTTTGTGCTTTTAATTTCACTTGTTTATCTCCTGCACCTAGTGTGGAAATAGGTGAGAGCGTGCGTGGAGAGGATGTCTACATTGTGCAGAGTGGCTGTGGTGAAATAAATGACAACCTGATGGAGCTTCTCATCATGATAAATGCCTGCAAGATCGCATCAGCTAGCCGTGTCACTGCAGTCATACCATGCTTTCCTTATGCTCGCCAGGACAAAAAGGACAAGGTAGTGCAAACAAGAGTTTCATAAAGGAATATGCCCATCTAGTTTCTAGCCAGCAGCCCGTGCTTCAGAGGAAGTGTGCAGCTCTTTGGTTCACCTATTTGTGCAGAACTGCAATGTGTAAGAAGGGCAAGGGGAAATTATTTTAACATAGTCTATCACTTTTTCATCTTGACATTTGCCATCCTTTATCATAATCAGTGGAATTGCAGATGCTGTCTTGATTTATGTAAATGTCTATTCCTTTTGGAAATTTACCAAGCTGTCTTCCTCCCTGGATGGAGTGTGAGTGTTTGAGAATTTGGCAGTTTTAAGTAAAATTGAAGTATATTTTCAGACTTTCAGGCAATGATTTATACCCCTGAGGGAGAGGCTAAAATGTATTTCTTTCAAACCCACAGTGAATTTGGTATTTCTTTCAAACCCAAGTGAATTTGCTGTTGTCCAAATTAACATGGCTTTTCGTGTACTAGAGTCGAGCCCCAATTTCTGCCAAGTTGGTCGCAAACATGCTGTCTGTGGCGGGTGCAGATCACATCATCACCATGGATCTACATGCTTCTCAGATTCAGGTATGAACTGAAACTTGGGAAGATGACGCTTATCAGATGTAGACAAGCAGATGATACTTCCGCCTCACAGATGTTACCTGTGGGATGGTCTAGGCCAGTAGGACAATGGCAGGCAGTGACTAGATCCTTAGTTTATGTTGCCTGACACATGGTCATTTGTAAATAAGATTGCTGCTGTTCTTCATTGACGAAGCAAATCAAGGCCCTACACTCAACTTGATGGTATTTCTATATCTGGTTGGTTATAGTGTAATAATTTTTGACTGCCACATCTGATAAATGCAAACATTTCAGGGAATGTTTTAGGCGCCGATGGGCAGAATTCTGCTGATTTAGGTGCAAATTGGAAAACCGGAAGGGGGAAATGGGGAACACACAGAGCCCCTGGTGACTGAGTTAGCAGAACCGGCAGCTTCAACCAGGTCTGTCTGATCAAAGAACTAGTTGATGGTGCCATTACATGTTCTGTCCTAACAATACCTATCTCCGCTCTGCCCAATAGAGTTGAAATGTTGATACCCTTAAATGCTTCTTTCCCAAACAGAAAAGAGTTAGTGGTGGGATCAGGTGGAGATGGAGGTGCACATAGTCCCTGGCATTGGGTGAGGACACAGACCCCCTGGTACGGGCGCAGGGACAAAGGCATGGGGAGGCGTACAGGAGAAAGAGTGTTTGGTAGCAGCGGAGCAGGAATAGGTGGTACACAGAGCTTCTGGCTTGCAGGGAGTCCCTGAAATACGGTGGGATGGAAGGGTGGCACACCAAAAACTCATGAGGAGAATAGATATGCCAGGAGCACCCTCCCCCCAGTATGTGCAGTGAGCTTAGTCTACAGAAGCAGTGTTATGTGAGACCCACTAGTTTAATAATACATTCACCCTTGTAACTATTGCCTTTGAAGACCTGGGCAGGTGGCTCATATTTCCCTGTTTCAGCTTGCTCTGTGGAGGTATTGAGTCTTAACATGAGCCCAAAAAGGGAGTGAGCAGGTAGGATTGGTGTTTCTTGCATGTAGGAGATGCCTATTTTGCCAAGTATTCATCTATGTAGTCATCACCCACTGATAGGCCAGGATTGACTATCTTTTGGCATTTGGGCAACCTGTGAAGTTTCCCTGGAAGCTTCTGCTGAGGTAGTATGAAGTTGGCTGCATCCAGAGCATGACACCAACCCTCAATTTATAAAACAAACCAAGCAACGAGCTGCTACGCTAATAGATGGAATGAATGTCCACATCAGGTCCTTGCCAGTATCGGACTGTTTTCATGTTGATCAGCAGAAGTGCATAACACAACTTAAGAGTAATCACTGTGAACATTAGCCCACTAGACTCTGAAACTCTCCATAGAGGCGAAAGATGTTCTCTTGCATTAGTATTCTGCGTGTCCCAAAGATTACTGCCCATCTATTAATGTAAGTGTAAGGAGAGCTGAATAACAGTACTATGAAAAGGCTGTAGCTGGAAGCCTGATTATTTTCAGGGCTTCTATTGCTTTCTGCCAGGTCTGTCTTTGGAATTTGATCGTCAGTTATGCAGAGTATATCTACTCCTGTTTGTCTTACCACAGGGTTTTTTTGATATCCCTGTGGATAACTTGTATGCAGAGCCTGCTGTACTGAAGTGGATCAAGGAGAACATTGCAGAGTGGAAGAACTGTACTATTGTTTCACCAGATGCTGGTGGAGCAAAGAGGTGAGATATTAGAAGCATCAGAACTGAGACTAGTTGACAGTCGTGTATCTTCACACCCATTTTAATTAGTAATCTGTGTTTTTTCGTAACAATGTAAAACTTCTGAGATCTGGAAGTATTCGCTGCTCAAACCTGCTTCCCCAAAATCACAGTCAACATTCCCTTTTTACAGTCGGCTTGGAGTAGCCTGATATGTCCTCCTAGAGAATTTACAAAAGGCTAATCTTGAAATAGGTTCCTGAAATTACTTGAGTGGATTCCTAGAATTATCATTGCTTGGACTCGTCATAGTCTATGCTTGTTCCTCAGATTGTGAAGTTGTTGCATATTCCATGTAAAAGTGGAACTGCCCATGCATGATTTTTTTAGAAAGGGAGGGATTGGAAAAGTAAGTGCAGCTTTGTTTTCAGGCAGGAACTTCAAAACATCTGCTACATGATAATATAGTAGCAGATTGAGATACTGTACTCATTAGTGCAACTCTTTGAAAATGTGATCTCTTCGCTTTGTAATACTTTTCCACAGCAACTACAAATGATAGAACGAGGATATGTCCTTAAACTAATTCTGGAATATTTCCCTAAATCATACCCAAACCTCAGTTCTTACTGCCAACATCCCATTCCACAAACTGTTTGAGAGTAATTATAAACCCAGCAGTACGCTACTGCAGTGCAGCCAGATGTTTTGAATATCCACTTCAGTTAGAACTCACAAAATATACCAGCTTCTTACATGTAAAACTACTGATGTGGCTTGTTGCTTAGTGCCAGCATCTGGAATGCCAAACCAACTAGCTGTAATCTCTGCACAAGATTTCCAGAAAAATCACATTGCATTCTGAAGTCTTGTGGCCAAGGTTTTCCTCTTCCCTGATCATTCTTAAATGTCTTCGAAGTAGGGAGGGAAGTATCCCCATTTGGCAGATGAGGTGGCATGTGCCCACAGGCTAAAGGTTGCACGGAGTCTGACAATCTGAAGGTTATGGGCTATCTGCACCATACCCCAACTGAATAGACAAAGGTAATTTCTCTTGGACGTCTTATATAAACATGAAAATTTGCACAAGTTTAGCTAACAGATTTAGTTAAACCATGAGAATCACTGTGGGCACATACTTAGTTTAAACTAGGCTTACTTTGATTTAATCTAAGTCTGTGTTTCTTAACCTTTTTGTGCTGGCAGCCCCCTTTGAACTTAAAAAATGCAACACTCCCCCACCTTAAATACTATTAAGGAAATTATAAATAATACTCTGTGCTGGGCATTATGGGGCTGGCATGCAGGGCAATTCCTAAGTTACAGGCTTCAGCCCTGTGCAGCAGGGCTCGTCCATGTAATTTAGCTTCACGGGGCCCCATGCAATTGTTCTTCTTGCCAGATCTTAATGCGAGCCCTGCACTTGTCAACTTCCCTCCTCCCCAAACCTGTGCCATGACCCCTTGGTTGAGAAAAACTGATCTAAGTCCGTTAGGATTCTGTTTAAGTTTAACTGACATACAAGCTTCTTAAACTAAGGCCATGTATACCCTTCCACTTTTGCCAGCAAAACTTATGTTGCTCGGGGTGTGAAAAAGACACACGCACCCCCGAGCAACATAAATTTTACTGGCATAAGTGCTCATGTGCACAGCGCATTATTGGTGGGAGCTGCTTTCTCACTGACATAGCTACCACCACTCGTTTAGGTGGTTGTATTATGTTGATGGGAGAGCTCTCTCCCATCAGCAAAAAGCAGATATGCGAGCTATCTTAGAGCAGTGCAGCTGTGCTACTGTAAGCTTGCTAGTGTAGACATGACTGAAGAGTTGACAGGCGGTTTGCACAGATTTAACTTAATCAGTCTAAAATCGTGCCTTTAGTTAAACTGGTGCAACTCCACATGCGGGCAAGGCCTGAGATTAGCTTTTGTAGGGAAAGCCGGCTGCCTAGTTTATTGATGTGAGGGGTTGATCTTCAGCAGATACAGAACTGGTTGCAAACCAGACACCAGTCTGAAGAAGATGGACGCCCTAAACTTAAATTAGAAAATTCATTTAATCTGTTTAAAACAAACCTTGCTGTGTCCACGAGGCGTGTGACACACAAGTCTGATCTGACTTAGTGACACTAAAGGCCAATTGGCCAGAACAGATTTCAGACACCTAATCTATACACCGGATAGATATAATTCTGTTTAGTGACACACTAGCTGTGGCATCTGTCATTCTTCTAGAATATAAACCAGTGAGTCTCAATCTTTTCCATACTATGATCCCATGTTACAAAGCTTTTGGTGTCCCTCCCATCTAGCCATAAGGGGAGGGTCATCATAACTCCCCATATAATAAGGAGTGGGCTCCAGTTCTCTAGGAATTTTTCAAGTGCAGAAACCCTTAGCGTCAATCCTTATGTATCCCAGGCACATTTATCTGAACAATAAGTAAATCCTTGTTAGAACCTGGTCACAATGTTTCATGCTGCCAGGATCAGTAGTAACCAGAGGATAGTTTGCATAACTGAAGTTCTCAGCAGGAAGCCTGCAACTTTACCTTCTGGAGGAAAGGAGAGTGAAACTGATTCATTGGGCAGATGTAGAAGTCTTGGGCTCCAGGTTGCCCATAGCCCCTTCTGTAAACATTTGCTTGAGTTAGAAATTGGTTTCCTTAAAATGTAAAGCTTTTACATTGAGGTGCCTAGATAGCGTATTGATAGGCACATTAGAAATGCCTTGATGGCTAGAACTAAATTACATAATTGAAAAAAGAACAAGGAGTGCTTGTGGCACCTTTGAGACTAACCAATTTATTTGGGCATAAGCTTTCATGGGCTAAAACCCACTTCATCAGATGCATGCAGTGGAAAATACACTAGGAAGATATGTATACAAAGAGAATATGAAAAATGGGTGTTGCCATTTTTTTCTCCTGCTGATAATCAGGATGGCCCATTTCAAACAGTTGACAAGAAGGTGTGAGTAATAGTAGCTGACACCTTGTCAACTGTTTGAAATGGGCCATCCTGATTATCACTAGAAAAGTTTTTTTAAGCTGATAACCCACCTTAATTGATTAGTCTTATTAGAGTTGGTATGGCAACACCCATTTTTTCATGTTCTCTGTGTAAACATATCTTCTTACTGTATTTTTCACTGCATGCATCCAGTGGAGTGGGTTTTAGCCCACGAAAGCTTACGCCCAAATAAATTAGTTAGTCTTGAAGATGCCACAAGTACTCCTCGTTCTTTTGACTGATACAGACTAACATGGCTATCGCTCTGAAACATGTTACATAATTGAGTTACCTTGGGTCTAATCAGAGTTGATTTCATTAATCTGCCTGAAATGCTCTATTGTTACATAACACTGAGTAATGGTTGGCATCCACTAGCAATGTCTAGAGAGAACTGGCTATATTTAACATAAAACTAACACTGAGACTGTCTTCACTGACAAGAACAACAAGGAGTTTGGTGGCACCTTAAAGACTAACAGATTTATTTGGGCATAAGCTTTGGGCTTGGCTACACTGGAGAGTTGCAGCGCTAGTGGTGGCTTTACAGTGCTGCAACTCACTCACCATCCACACTTGCAAGGCACATACAGCGCTGTATCTTTTTGGCTACAGCGCTGGCTGTACTCCACCTCGGCCTGAGGAATGACGACTGAAACGCTGGTGATGCAGCGCTGCTCTGCCAGTGTGGCCACCAAAAGTGCTGTTATTGGCCTCCAGAGGTATTTGGAGGTATCCCAGAATGCCTGTTCAGCCACTCTGCTCATCAGCTCGAACTCTACTGCCCTGGCCTCAGGTGACCCGCCCTTTAAATGCCCCCGTCGTATTCTTAGAACCATCCCTCCCCTGTCTTCGCTTCAGCCAGGTTTGGCAACCTGCGGAGAGCTGAATCAAGATGGAACGTTCACGTATCCACAGGCTGATCTCTATGTATTCAGTGCGGGCGTTCCGTACTCCGCCAGAAAGCCAATAGACCCCTATGCCATGATCGTCAAAGAGGCCATTCGTGCCTAGAGCCTATCACCCTGCTGCAGCAGCTAGTTCATAGGGGAGAGCTGTACAAATTGTCACAGTCCCGCGCCCATCCCGTACTGACATCACTGATTACGCAGTATAAGCCACGATTAATCTATGAGACAGAGAGGAACGGAGGCCAGACCAGGACACGTTTTGCAGTGCAGGGTATGAGAAACGTGATTAGGACAGATAGCGAGCATTGCCAGACTTGTCAATTGCAGAGGCCTGGCGAAGTATAGAGTGCCGTAGCATTACACTGTATCGGTGGCTGTCTTGCGACTCCAGATGCCTGAGACCTGCCGGTCATCTAGTCACAAGACAGGACGTGAACATCCAGTGAGTGACACATTCAACACGCAAGCCTAGTATTCCGAGGACCATGAATGGGACATCTTTTCGAAGCATGGGGAAGGGACCTAGACGAGGAAAAGCCGATGAGCGAGAAGGGACATCTCGGCTGGAGCTAACATGCGAGAGAGCCACGCGTAACTGCCGGAGTTCCTTCCAGTAGAGGAGCGGCAAGAGCGGATGGGGGAGAGGGGGATTGTGGGGCCGAGAGGAGAGTGATGAAGGGAAGAGGATGCCAGGGTGAGGTTGAGGAGAGAGTGAGGTGCTCGGGCGTAATTGCACCAAGTGAGTCATCTTCTGCAATGCTCGAGGAAAGAGATAAGGACGATAAGACGAGAGACTCACAGCTATCCGCCAGAGTTGGCAGACCGGACAACACAGAAGTGAGCATGCTCGATATAAGCTCGCACTCTAATTTATTTACAGATGGAATCTATGTAGCATGATGCTTTTAGGAGAGGAAAGAGGAAGTTTCCCGCCCTGCGAATAACGAGCAAGATGCTAGCAACGTGAGCATATAGTCCGAAATCCACTCTTGCGTTCTAAGAAATAAAGAGATACTGCCTATTCAATCAGCGAATGGGCTATGTGTTCGCAGTTATACACATTGAATGATCAGACACACTTCACAATCTGAGGAACAAGCATCCACGACGTATCTGACGAAGGCGCTAAGCAAGATAATCCTCGATATCACACATCAAAATTGATAATTTCAGCAACCTAAGCTGCCAAAGAGCGTGGTTATACGCTCTCTTTTGAAACTTTTCATAAGGACAGCGACCCACTAGAGCACGGCTACAGGAGGGACCAGATGAAAGAGAGTACCTTGACGTGCGACGGGCGAGAGACACATTGAGGACAACGAGATTAACATTCAGATGCTAGCAGCAAATGATTACGCTCTACGAACACCACTGAAATGACATACATCGGTGTGAATCACAACTCCAGACATAAGTCCACAGCTCTTATGCTTCTACATAACACTCAGCCTGCATGCTCCACCCACCAGACAGATGCTCGTACACCATCACAATATCTAACGTGATCATCACCACTATCTGCCACTATCCTCTACCATAAGTCACTTCAGATACAAGCAGGGTCCTGTCTACACCGAGGAACCGCTCCACTAGGCTGATTATGTACTCTCTATAAACCTCGTAGGTTAGACCACAGCGGATAATTATCTCTGCATCAACGAGAGCGACTAGCAGCTCACCTAGAGAGCGACGAACTCCTAAACCTATCACGATAGGCTCCGCAGAGAAAGCTCACTGGCTGCCAGGCAGCCCTCATAGGGTATTCGAGGTGCAGGTCTTCCTCTTACATTCAATAATCAGATCGGCAGTAACATCTTAGCGCGACACGCAGACACTTCAACGCTACGATACACATCTTGGTCGTCTCTCTCCATCTAGATTCCAAGCTATGGCTCTCCATACGCTTGAAGATCGTACTAGCATCTCTAGGTTTCCGATATCACTGAGTGGACGTCTAGCAGGGAAAACCCACCCGATAACACTGTGGGCAAGAATTCTCAGCATTCAATTTCAGGCACTAATATAGCCGAACGAGCTCGATTGGCTTCTAGTTTGGTGTGATGACACGCTTGCAGAAGGGATTAGGTGCTACCTGCGCGCTCAGATGCAGCATATCGCACAAATAGGCACTCGAAGCTCCAGGAACTCAAAGTGCAAAATGGCCAAGAGATATGTCAATCCTGGCGTATAATCTGCGCGTCCTTGTAAACCTATCGCATAAAAGCAGTATCACGCCTCATTAGGCCCATTGCCATATCAGGACACATTATCTCGCACGTACGCACTTCTTGATATTCGGCGCCATGTGAGTCACTCTCCAAGTAATTCATCAGCGAGCAATCGAGGGAGCTAGCAGCAGCGTGACATGGAGAGAGCATAATGACCAAGGCGCTGTCTCTCCTAATAAACACGAGATGGTCCTAGCCAAACATATACGAGCATTCTGTAGACTAGCACCCACATACGGGGGAGGGTGCCTGCACTCACATGCTCGAGGCTCCCTCTACTGAGTTTTGCGCTGTGGAGGGCTAGACTCAGGCTCACTTCATACACCGTATTTGAGACTAGGTCATTCTTGAGATTGCACACCTATGCGACTCACCTCCTCCTCAGCAGTTCGACTGAGTAGCCATATACTGAGTAAGCCCGCGCCTAGATCTGGGCGTAGATACCAGGACGACCGGCACTATGTCCAAGCGACTGGGTATCATACCATCCTTCGACTGATCCCACCAGACGCACAGTAATTTCTTCTGATGGCGGTGAAAGGAGAAGCACTAGTAAGGGCATGAACCCATCACTTCTTTGCGAAGCATGGCAGATCAGTAAGGATGCGTACAGCTCTGTCACACAACACCTAATTCTTGCTCGAGAGCCAAGATCATTGCGATGCACTCCTCTCTGCTCGGGCTTCTACACGCTGAGCAGAGGCAGCGCTGCAGATACCAAGCGGTGTTCCTGAGTCGTCTGTCCTATCAATGTCCCCGCAGGCTCTGTAGTATCATGCGCTTGTATGCGTCACAAAAAATAAACATGCGCTAGTCGATGTGCCTCTTTCAGAGTGGTACTGGGGCGACGTATGATTGTACACGCAGAAATGGTTTAAAGTCCTAACATTCGCTAGCAATCTCTCCAGTATACTAGCACCAGAGTCCAAACTCAGCCATAGAGATAGGACCATTCGATGTTTGATCTCGAGCGTGGCATGCACTGACCTAGGAATGTCTCATTTTGGTCACTGCTGAAGACAGTCTCAAGTGTTACCGATTTATAATCTTAAAATAATAGCGACATGCTTCATCTCATACATGCGCTCAGAAGTTTGTCTAGGGTTATGCCGAACATCACGGAACATCTGCGAGTGCGGTAGGAATCATAATATACGTGAGCCTATTTCCAAGCACGAATTGATAATCGTCAAATCATTCCTCATGATTAGACCACCAAGGTTTCCACTACATAATTTAGAAACCCTATCGATATGTTATCAGAGGCACGAGGTAAGCCATGGTTAGCTCTGTATACAGTCCAGCCAAAGAACCGACAGGATTACGCGTATGTCAGCCACTTTGCCTCTCGAATAGGCTGAGGCTTATCCTTGCAGCGAAGCTTTCGAGAGGGCGAGGAAAACGCCACTCCATCCACCTGGGTTATGATGACAGATGCAATTACCTCTATGTATAGGAATCATTATTTGTCACTCCCATCACACGGAGATAATCAGAAAACGGAGTGTGCCGATACATTACTGCTAAGTTTATGACTACATATATCATAATTACAGTGAGATTATCCTAGCTTACAAACTTTTCTCTTCACGAGACCACACAATACACAGGCACCCAGCCCACGTCAACACAGCAGTCGTATCAGAGAGTTTTCCAGAAAGACTACTAATTATATCATAACACAACACAGCATACACTGGCATTTTTGACTGTTAAGATAATTGCACCATCGTCACTATATACAGGCAGAGAAAAAATGGTCATCACACTAATTCACTCTTTCACATACTCCTCTCTCTTGAGCATATCAATCCACTAGCTTTCTCTGAGCTAGCTATACCAGCAGAGCCACTGAGATCTTGACTCGCCACCTGTGTGTCTCTGTATAGCACCGCGATAAACGCTTGATGCAAGATGCATCTTATGCTCTTGTTGGCACCTTTCCTTTGGTCTGCCATAAGAAAGCATGGTAATACTGCCCATCGCACACGGCTATAAATGATTCGGTTTTACAGTAACTTCTATACGGTGATCACAAGAACCAGCCAGCTGTCCTTGTCACTTTAATTTTCACCTATATCCACTCGTCACATTTATGTACTAACATCCCTCCAGCACGCTCTACATCTTCAATTTATCCCCACCTTACCTCAGGAGTTATACACAAGTGAAATATTAAACCAATCAAAACAATATGAACGCACATCTGGTATGTAAAGCAGAGAACTTACACCTAAATTCGTAAGCGCCAGACAGCCACTTTTACAACATCGGAACAAATGATTCACAGCAGACATAATAGCACTACTCTATTATGCTCGAAGTAATGACGCCTAAGACTATCGTACATCACTTCACCCAAACTCACCAGACAGACTAGATTACTCATCTTTTCAACTTACACAGACAGAGAGTAAATGTTCGCAGGGCGCGCGGCGAGTGGAGAAATCATTCACGTATACTATGGCAATTACAATATCTCTAACTGAGGTATATCTATTGCCAACCGATAGCCACTTAAAACTGCTAGCATGAACATAAGACCAAGACCGTTCTCACACCAGGATTGAACTATCTTCATTCAGTATACAGGCTCATACACCAGCGAGAGAGGAGAATGGCCTGAGGCGCACCACAGACTTAGGTTTCTGCGCACCAGCAACACTGCCTACAGAAACGTGGGAGGAACCACTCGCATCTAATAATATGAGGTGGAATATGAGCGCGCTGCCGCGCTTGTCATAGCTAATTGAGGGAGGACAGCGCAAGAGGAGCATTGGGTATGACTAGGGATCATAGAAGCTTACAAAGCATGAGCTGTTAGAGACTCACTGTTATATTCTAGAAGAATTCGCACAGATGCACGATCCACGACTAGTGCAGAGAGCGAGGGAACGTATGCGGAGTCGCGGAGTAGAGTGTCTGAATTGTTCTGAGGCGCAGAGCGCTTCAGTGTCACTGAAGGGATGGAGATCAGACTGGTGGTGCACGACGCCGCGGGAGCGAGCGAAGTTTGTTTTAAACAGATGAGAGAAGTGAGAGTGTCGAGATTTAAGGTTGAGGGTGCGTACTCAGTCACCTCTTAGGACCACAGGAACGGGGGAGTGTCACATCGCTTTGCACATCCAGTCTCTGTTAAGCATGCCTGAGATCAACGTCACTCTGCGATTCATAAAGCACGATCCGCTCGGACCACCGGCATGTCCCACCGCGACTCAAGAAGCCAATTCACAGAGCACACTCCGAGCACTCTCCGCCGTGTGGCAGGTTCCAACACTTTCTAACCCCAACTAGGATCATAGCGAGTTGACATATAGATCTGATTCAATTTATAAGTCCGGCTATAGCATCGCGTCATTGTTCCATTGCGCCATTCAAGTTCGATTCTCACAAGCAATAGCTTGTACAGCATAGCAGCGGGCATGCCACTTAGCTACGAGCCTTTTAGGCATAAGCTCTCAGACGTGAGGTATACCTGCTTTTTTTAGCCATGAATCGCTGGCGAGATAGAGCATCTCTTCTCCCTCCGAGGGCTAAGTCAAATATACTACCACCACCCCCCACCCCCGATAAGACGAGGATGTAGACTAAGCATGCTGTAGACAGCCGACACAGTTCGCGCACCCATCAAATCTGCCGGCATCCTAAGAGCTGAGTAACCTGCGGAGCTCGTGGGCAAGCCATCCCACCACCCGCCGCTGTCACTGACCACTCGCACTTCAAAGCACTTATAGAATCGATGGTTATTGTGTCAGTCGGGGGTTGCGTATGTTGGTACACTCTTCATGTATATGTACCACCACACGAGTACCATAACATATCCACGCTTTTCGCACTCCACCACGATTGGAGAAGCGATTTAGACATCGGACAACTTCCGTATTACAAGAGACGTCTTTTAGATGAGGAAAGCAAGATTGAAGCACCATTAAACAGCTCAGCATTACACGGAACGATAGAGCATGCTCAACCAAAGGACGCGCAGAGGACACATAGGTTTGAGGAGATTAGAGATGAGTTGTGAGAGTTATGAACAGATGGACAGCGGACCAGACGTTATAGTGAGACAGTATTGCAGCAGTAAGATAATATGCATAGGCCTGTCCCGTGAAGCTTATACCATTACATGAAAAACGAGCCTGAATGCATACTAGACACAGTACTGAAGCCCTGGTACGTTAGATGAATTATCATACGCAGAAGATCTTCGCCTGCCAGCCCAAATCAGAAACAGAGTACACACGAAGGAAAGTGTAAATAGAATAGAATGTATCATCTTAACATATGACGAGATTAAGCGAAATATCGGCCTTCGAACTGTCAAGGGATGTCATATTGTATAATTGATATTCAATAAGAGGGACGAGCAATCCTGAGAACACCTGCCTCTCACAAAAACAGGATTGAAGGTAAACAGTTCGATCTAGGAACTATTAACTATACAGAGTCAGTATTAATAGATCTAGAAGCATTTAGAATTGCCCGATCTAGTTGATGCTCATCGAGTTTAGAGCGTACGCCTGTTAGCCTAAATCGTAGTGCAGACATTTCATCATGTTTATATAAGGACGTCCAAGAGAAATGTTTTCTTACTTCTTGTACATGAGCTCAGTTGGGAGTATGATGCAGAATAGTCGCTCTATATCGTCTTCGAGATGTCAGAGCGAGGAGCCTTAGAGTGCGAACTCTCTTTTACAGAGGGTGACTACAAATGCCCTATAACCAGAGATCGACCATACAGGCTACCACGCGACATAACTTGCCAAATGGGGATACCCATCCCTGCTCCTATGCGTAGCGATGAACGACGTGTGTAAGGTGAACTACTCAGGAAGCGGGAGAGGAGGAGAACCATAGGCCGCCACAAGCGCATGCGTGCAGGAATGCAATGTGAATTCCTGGGAGGAGAATTCTGTCGTCTGCAAAGCATCTTACAGCTACAGTTGCTTGGGCTATTCCAGATGTGGCCACTGGTCTAACGCTAACCAAGCAACGCCAGTAATCAGTTCAAGGGCTTCTGTAGCATTAAGAAGCGCCGGGTAAGAAGGGGATTGTATTTTTGCACACTTCAGGATGACGCAAAGGGACCGTATGACAAAACATCCTCAGCTTGCACTCTAGCACAGTAGCGCCTACATGAGCTGAGGGCTTGATAGGTACTCTCTAGAGACTATTCCTATGCTGGAATGAGAGTCAGTATATATGTTCTTAGGCAGCAAGATCTTTGAGGATATTTAGGGGATGTACCTATGCAGCCTTTGAGAGTGTGAGCTGGCGGAAAGCTACATCACAAAATGCCTTTAAGTTTAAGAGGAGCAAGCTCACGCTTTGCAGGCCTAGGAGGGTATCGTATTGATCAGTATTATATGTCTCTTGGGTACAGCAGTATTCACAAACAGGCTCGAAGACGATCACATTCAAAAAGAGTTGCACTAATGAGTACAGTATCTCAATGCTGCACGAATGCGCTATAGTCCATTGAGCAGTATTCTCTGGACGCCTGCCTGACAATTAGCGAAGAGCATCGGGTGCTTACGTGAGGCGTCTTTCCTAATCTCCTTTCCCGGGTCTGTTCACCATAAACTAGAGTCGTATGGAATGCAGTCCACTTTACATCGACACTAGGAGCCACAACTGGTCGATAATCCAGAACCACGACACATTAGAGCGAGACGTAGTTCCCAAGCTACATTCGCATCCTAACTACTAGAATCAACGACGCGAAGAATTTCAGGAACCTATTTCAAGAATTAGCCTTTGTAAATCCCTGTACGTAGGACATTATCTTAAGCGACCATCCAAGCCGCACAGAGTACATTAAGGAATGTTGATGTGATTCTTGGGAATAGCAGGCAGGTCTTGCAGGCATGTCGAGATACTTTCCGCCGAGTGCTCAGTGAAGTGCTCTTTACACATTGCTAACCGTTCTGGCCACAGTAGAACAACCTACCAGATATGGGTTGGAAATACATATATATACTGGTATAGAAGATACACGATTCTGTCAAGCTAGTCTCGAAGTTCTTGAGCTAATGCGTAAATATCGTTGCCACCATCTCTTT
Source organism: Chelonoidis abingdonii (assembly GCF_003597395.2). Classification (NCBI taxonomy): domain Eukaryota; kingdom Metazoa; phylum Chordata; order Testudines; family Testudinidae; genus Chelonoidis; species Chelonoidis abingdonii. The sequence continues at coordinate 66,570,051 of NC_133776.1, forward strand.
GCATCACCCAATCCACTTCTATGACATTCATAAGTGATGAAGAACAATGAGAGTACGATTCAATTACACGCTGCATGTTCGCCTATCTGGCTTATAGATCACTTTAGTACAGCGATGAAACTCTGCAGACAACGTTTATTCCATCAGAGGACCTATATGCTGTACCTCTGAACAATAAGTAACGGCCCTTTCCTGTTGGGTTCTGTTGATGTCAAACCGCTGTGGTAAGACAAACAGGGAGTATAATCATTACTACACATATAGCGTCGACGGAGAATCTAAATTCCAAATGAGCAGAGCACCTTTGAGCGAGTATAAGTCGAATAGAAGTGCATGACAAATAAATCAGGCTACCAGCCTACAGCCTTTTTCATAGTACTTGTTATTTCACCTCCTTACACTTAAATAATGAGAGTAATTTAGTGTTGGTGCCAGTTAAATTTCCTAATCTGGTTGACACTGCAGAATACTCTCAACGCCTAATAGAACAATACTTAGTTGAGACGCTGGGCGTATGGAGAGTTGTCAGCAGCTGCTGAAGATTCATGTGCGAGTGGCCGGGAGAGTAGACTATAACTGTTTCAATCGGAGGCGATCTCACACTTAAGCATTGAAGTTAAATGCACTTCTTGCCTCTAGTACAACCGAGGAAATGAGCCGATAGACTGTCACCTGGGCAGCGAGCACGCAACCGACTCTGATGCTGGTACATATCATTCTCGCACTATAACGGAGCAGACAAGTTCGATTGCAGGTGTTTAGGTGATTTAAATACAAATGTGCAATAGTTGGAATGAGTCAATAGCTCTCAGCACAGCCACGACTTTTTCAACTACTCACGGCAAAGCTCCCAGGAGAACACCGTCACATCAAGTTGCCACAATGCATGCCACACAGACTAGGTTCACCTCTCATGTGGCTAAATCGCGGGTGATGTAGTCTACAATAAAAAGGGAATACGCTAATGGCAATAGGAATTTAACATCAAGTCTCATACATGGCAAATGCAAACACCAATTCCTTACTCCTACTTCCTTTGGCTCATGTTATAGATCTCAATTACTTATCCAGCAGTAGCAAGATGAAACATGGGTATAAGTTATGAGCCACTCTCTTGTCCCTTCTATTAATTCAATTAGGCAATATGTTACAAGGGTGATTAAATTATTTATTTATATATCTAGTTGGGTCTCACTATATACATATACTTTGCTTCTGTTAGATCTTAAGCTCACTGTCCATTTACTGGGGTTTGGTAGGGTGTCTTTTTTTTTTGTTTTTCCCTGGTCATATTTTTTTTTTTTTCTTATTCCTCTCTATTTTTTATTTTGAGTTTGGTTGTGTCCATCTTTTTTATTTTCCTCTTTTTTTCCATCTCACATATTTTCTCCGGTAGTTCAGGGACTACCCTGCAAGCCAGGAAGCTCGTGTACACCTATCTCCCGGCTGCTACTCAAACAAACTCTTCTACCTGTACCCCTTTCCCATGCCTGTCTGCGCCCGACAGGGTCCTGTGTCCTCTACCTGCGCCCGAATGCCAGGGACTAATGCACATCCATCTCCCTCCACTCTGATCCACCACTAACTCTTTTCTGTTGGGAAAGAGCAATTTAAGGGTATCCAACATTCAAAACTCTATTGGCAGAGCGGAGAATAGTATTGTAGGACAGAATGTAATGAAAAAATACCGATCAACGAGTTCTTTGATCAGACAGACCTGGTTGAAGCTGCGGTTCTGCAACTCAGTCACCAGGGGCTCTGTGTGTCACCCATATTCCCGACCCTTGGCCGTTTTCCAATTGCACCTAATCAAAGTCAGAATTTCTGCCCACATCCCGGCGCATAAACATTCCCCTGAATAATGTTGCATTTAACAGATGTGGCAGTCAAAAATTATTACACTATACCAACCAGATATAAGAATCCACAAAGTGAGTTGTAGGGCTTGATTTGCCCTTCGTCAATGAAGACAGCGGAATCTTATTTAACAAATGACCTAGTGTCAGGCACATAAACTAAGGATCTAAGTTCACGTGCCTGCCATTGTACTACACGGCCTGACCAGCACAGGTACATCTTGTGAGGCGTAAGTATCATCTGCTTGTCTAACATGCGGATAAGCGCACTCCAAGTTCAGTTCATACCCTGAATCTGAGAAGCATGTAGATCATGTGATAATGTGATCTAGCACAAACCCGCTCAACACACAGACAAGCATGTTGCGACCCAACTTGGCAAATTGGGGCTCGATCTAGTACACGCAAAAAGAAAGAAACGAAAAAGCCCATGGTTTAATTTGAACAACAGCAAATTCACCTATGGTTTGAAGAATAACCCTAAATCACTGTGGGTTTGAAAGAAATACAATTAGGCCTCTCCCCTCAAGGGGTATAAATCATTGCCTGAAAGTCTGAAAATATACATCAAATTTTACTAAAAAAAAAAACTGGCCAATTTCCAAACCACTCACATCCATCCAGGTGGAGAAGACCAGCTTGGTAAAATTCCAAAAGGTAATAGACATTTTACAAATAAATCGTCAGAACCAGCAGCTTGCAAGTCCCACTGATTTATGAAAAGATGGGCAAATGTTCAAGAGAAAAAAATGGATAGACCTGAATGTTTTAATAATTTCTCCCCTTGCCCTTTCTTACACAATGTGCAGTTTCTGCACAAAGAGGTGAACCAAAGAGCTGCAACACTTCCTCTGAGCACGGGCTGTGCTGCTAGAAACTAGATGGGCATATTCCTTATGAAACTCCTGTTTGCACTACCCTTTCCTTATTGTCCGGCGAGCTAAGGAAAGCATGGTATGACTGCAGTGACATCGGCTAGCTGATGCGATCTGCAGGGCATTTATCATGTGAAACTCCATCAGTGTCATTAATCACACGCACAACCACTCTCGAACTGCACACATTAGACATCCTCCTCACGCACGGGCCAACCTAATTTTACCATCCAACACTAGTGCAGGAGATAAACAAGTGAAATTAAAAGCCACACAAACAATACCAATTTGGTAACAGCCAAAACAGCCTACATCATAATTTTCCATGCAAGCAGTAACCGAGTCAACAGACCCAACACGAAAGCAGTTACCTTATTTTGGTTCAGAGCTACATCGGTCAACAGTGACTATTTTGCTTAACAGCAACCCAGACTACAGTATTAATAAACTTCCAGTTAATAGGCACATTTTTCTAGGGAACAAATCCCATCGCCTTAATATTAATATAATGGAATCTCCAAGCATATTGCAGACCGTATGACCACTTAACAACATTCTTTTGGGAAAAGGCTGCCACTGATGGCAGGTTGCAAGGAGCTGACAGCCCAGGTGAGGAAGGCGGGACAAGCAACCCTTCCCTGCTGAGCCTACCCACAAACTGCCTGCATGAGGGACTGCACAAAGAAGTAACTGCTTTGCTGCACTAGGAGGGTGAGGCTGCAAGGCAGGGCAGTAGTAGGGAGGGAAGCAACCCCAATTGCTGGAGCTGTATGGTAACCCACCACGGTATCTCCCAAGCACCTCACAGGGTATGCAAAACCCAGAAGACCAAGCCACCCTCAGCAGAAGAGGCAACACACTCTGCCCACAAAGAAAGCCCCCAGTATCTAAGGCTGCATTTCCCCTGGCCGACAGGCAGGTTGTAGGGCTCGTGCAAAACCAGAGAAATCATCCAGCCACTTCTTACTGGAAGGCCTGCAAACCTGCCTTCTGCTTATTAGCAATAGCTGGACAATCACTGGCCAGCAAAACATGCCAAAGGTCTGCTAATAGGCAGAGAATCTACTGTATTTACAATTGCTCATTTTGAAATAAATATCTACTGATCAGTGGGAAAGCAAAAACCATACAGGACTCTAGTTTTTTTTAAGCTATTAGCTACATGGCACTTGACTACAGCGGCTGAGCAGATTTCTCCCTCTAGGGTGTGAAAATACCTCATAACCACGCCTTTGATACCACCCCCCCCAGGATCCACCGCCCGAATCCGTGCAGAAAGTTACAGCTGCTTAAAGCACCAGCATAGACAGTGACCAACGAGCTCGGACAATACCCTAGGAGCTGGAGACCTGCACTGCAGCGCATAGGAGAGCGCTCCTCCCCAGCGCTCGTCCCACAACCACAACTCCCACTCCAAGCCTTTGGAGTTTTCGAGTGTAGCCATGCTTGTAGAATCTCTATGTAAATGTACTCACACCCCTTGAAGAGTGCTTACGCTCCTCGCAAGTCACAGTCCGTGGAAACCAATGAACACATTCTTCACTTCATACAAGTGCTCTTTAAAAAAAGGAAAAAGTGATGGCACCGCATTACCATATCACAAGCAATGCCCCTTGACCCAAGATTTTTAGAAAAAAGCCACAAGGCACCGAAAACATTATAGAGCCTAACATTAAGAGTGATTACTGATGTGAACCAGAGAACTCCAACATTCCGTTTGAGAAGTTACAGTTAATGTCTCATAGATATATTACAGAATCCCGTGAAGGATTTTGAAATATAGAGCCTAGAGG